>NC_043007.1:11689663-11693641 GCF_006345805.1 Octopus sinensis
TGACTGAAACAAGTAAAATAGAGAGAGAATGCACCTTGGGCTACATCAATCAATGTGTCCTTCATATTTTAAGACTGTAAGCTGTGCTTTGATGAAGACTTAGCTACTATTTTGAGGAGAGGGGGTTAGTCAGTACCAGTGAACCTCACCTCCCAGTAGATAGCTGGTTCTGTATTTTATCAAGGCCTCGAGGATGAAAACCAAAGTTGACTTCAATGGGATTTGAACTCAGAACGCTAAGTGCTGGAACATGCACCACAAAGCATTTATTCAGATCACTGCCTTTAATAATTGTTTCGAATTTAGGAACAAAGTCAACAATGTCAAGAAGAGGATTTTGCTGACCCCCAGTACATGACTGATACAGTCTTTTATCAATGCCCAGAGGGATGAAAGCAAAGTTTATCTTGGCAGGATTTGAACGCACACACACATACACAGACACACAAGCACACACACACACACACACAGGCATACATCCACATACATATACATGTATACACACAAACACATGTAGATGTACACACACACACACTGACATATAGATGTACACACTAACACATATGTAATTAATTATTTGTAAGATTCATCTGAACCAAGGTGTTTTAATAATAATATAGGAGCACTCCGTCGGTTGCGACGATGAGGGTCCCAGCTGATACGATCAACGGAACAGCTTGCTCGTTATATTAACGTGCAAGTGGCTGAGCACTCCACAGACACGTGTACCCTTAACGTAGTTCTCGGGGAGATTCAGCGTGACACACAGAATGTGACAAGGCTGGCCCTTTGAAATACAGGTACAAGAGAAACAGGAAGAAAGAGTGAGAGAAAGTTGTGATGAAAGAGTACAGCAGGGTTACCATGGAGTGGGTCTGAACCTATAACCACATGAATGCAAATTGACCCCACTTAACCACACAGCCATGCCTGCGTTCAATTTTATGATGTTGTACAAAAATAAGATTTTAGTGAACGACTTATGGTTCAGTGTGGATTCCCTATTGGAAATGGATTCATTTCCATGAAGCTATCAACAATACCTTTGAGAACATCACGCAATTCAACATTACTGCTCCATATATGTATGTATGTATGCGTGTGCATGTGTGTGTGTGTATGTATATATATATATATGTGTGTGTGTGTGTATGTATATATATATATATGTGTGTGTGTGTGTGTGTATATATATGTATGTATATATATATATATTTAGGTGTATATATATGTATATATATATATATATATTGTATGTATATATATATATGTATATATATATATATTATGTATCTATATATATATATATGTAGGTATATATATATGTATGGTATATATATGTATGATATATATATAATATATATTGTGTGTATATATATGTATGTATATATATATTATATATGTATTATATATATGTATATATATGTATAGTATGTATATGTGATATATATATATATGCATATATATATTATATATATGTATATATATATGTATATATATATGTATATATATGTGTATATATATATATAGGTATATATATTATATATATATATGTATATATATATATATATATATATATATGTATATATGCATGTATATATGTATGATAATCTATGTCTCTATATATATCTATATATATATATATATATATATATATAATCTTTAAATGATTCAAGGTGCAGGAAGGGACTTCTCCATTAAACAAATCTAAAAAAAAAAACAAAAAGGAAAAACTGCTTTTTTTCCTTTTTTCATTTCTAGTTACAACACAAACATTTTTTTTTTTTCAAGGGGGGAAAACTGAGAATCACAATTTACCCACCTCTTCTTTTATAATGCAAAAGGTTTTATGCTTTGGCAAGAAATTATTACTATTATTAAAAGAATGTGATGGATGGAATGGCAAGATTGATAGAGTCATGGATAAAATATACCTTCATGTTTTTTTTCTTTTCTTTTTTGGGTTCCTTTTCAAGTTTTTGTTCCTTTATATTTTTCTTTTCTAAGTTTGAATGTTGCTGAGCTCAACTTGGCTTTTCATCCTTTTATTTTCAATAAAATAGGCACCAGTTAAGTACTGAGATTGATCTGATACACATGTGTGCGTGTGTGTGTGTATTTGTGTGTGTGTGTGTGTGTGTGTGTGTGTGTGTGTGTGTTGGTGTGTGTGTGTTGGTGGGTGTGTATGTATATATACATGCATACACATGTGTATATATATATGTATGTATATACATACATAAATATACATATATATATATACATACAAAAATACATATACATATATACACATATACATACATGTACACACATATAATATACATGTGTACATATACATATATACATACGTACATATACATATATATATATTCATACATAAATACATATACATATATACACATATACATACATGTACACACATATAATATAGATGTGTACATATACATATATATATCAATATATATATATATATATATATATATATATATACACATACACATGTGTATGCATGTACATATGTATATATATTTATGTATATCATCATCATCATCATCATTTAGCGTCCGCTTTCCATGTATATCTATATGTATATGCATGTGTATGTATATCTATATGTATATGCATATATATGTATATGTTTGTATGTATATATATGTGTATGTGTATACATGTGTATGTATATATAGAACAGCTTTCCATTTAAATATGTCATAGGGAAAACATGACTGTCTTTAGTGCAACACATCCTTGTGTATGACATATGCTGTTGCATGGTTGTGATACATTTACATTGAATGCAAAGTCTGGGAGGAAATTAGGGGAGCATGCTCTGCTGGATGTGAAATGTTTGTGTGCATAGCCATCAAAGTGTTTATATGCTGTGAGAAAGAATAAAAGGATGTGGCAAGATGCTGTGCTGCAGATTTCATCCACTCCATGCAAGCATTCCTGACTACATGGCTCTGAGTTCAGTCCCACTGCATGGCACCTTGGACAAATATTTTCTGCTGCGGTCCTGGCCTAACCAAAACCAACCCCTTGTGAGTGGATTTGGCAGACAGAAACTGAAGGGCGGCGAGCTGGCAGAAACATTAGCATGCCGGGTGAAATGCGTAGCCGTATTTCATCTGCTGTTACGTTCTGAGTTCAAATTCTGCCGAGGTCGACTTTGCCTTTCATACTTTCGGGGTCGATAAATTAAGTACCAGTTACGCACTGGGGTCGATATAATCGACTTAATCTGTGTGTCTGTCCTTGTTTGTTCCCTCTGTGTTTAGCCCCTTGTGGGTAGTAAAGAAATAAGAAACTGAAGGAAGTGTGTTTGTGCGTGTGTGTGTGAGTATTATTATTATTATTATTATGTGTGTTTTGTGACTCTTTGTCTCAGTATGTCATGATTGTTGTAAATGAGTGTCACCATCATACAAGCGGTGTTGTTCATTTCCAATATTCTGCAAAAGGTGTCTGGTCATGGGGAAATATTTTGCTTGGAAACAGGTGAGGGTTATGGACACAAAGGTCATTCAACCATAGAAAGTCTGCTTCAATAAACTCTATCTCACCCATGAAACATGGAAATGTGGATGTTAAAATGATAATGATGGTGATGTACATCACCATTGTTTAGTATCTACCTCTCCACGCTTCCATGGGTCAGACAAAACTTGTTGAGGCAGATTTTCTACAACCAGAGGCTCTTCCTGTTGCTACCTTTCACCTGTTTCAAAGCAGGGTAATATTTCACTTAGTCCTTCAAACAATGAACAGTGACCAATAGAATAAGTACTAAGCTTACAAAGAATAAGTCTTGAGATCAATTTGTTCGACTAAAACCCTTTAAGATGGTGTTCCATCATGGGCCACAGCCAAATGACTGAAGCATGTAAAGGAATAAAAGACACGAAAAAAAAAATATATATATATGTGTGTATATGTATACATACATATATATATAATATATATATATATATATATATA
>NC_043007.1:11698741-11723741 GCF_006345805.1 Octopus sinensis
CTGTCCTTGTTTGTCCCCTCTGTATTTAGCTCCTTGTGTTTAGTAAAGAAATAGGTATTTCGTCTGCTGCTACGTTCTGAGTTCAAATTCCGCCGAGGTTAACTTTGCTTTTCATCCTTTCGGGGTCGATTAAATAAGTATCAGTTGCGCACTGGGGTCGATATAATTGACTTAATCCATTTGTCTGTCCTTCTTTGTCCCCTCTGTCTGTAGCTCCTTGTAGGCAATAAAGAAATAGGTTAAGAAGCTTGCTTCCTAACCACATGGCTTTAGGTTCAGTCCCACTGTGTGGTACCTTATACATGTGTCTTCTATAATACCCTTGGGCTGACTAAAACCCTGTGAGTGGATTTGATACACAGAAACTGTAAGAAGCCTGTTGTGTGCAGAGATGATTGTACAGTAAGGAACTTGCTTCACAGTCACATGGTTCTAGGTTCAGTTCCACTGCATGGCACCTGGACGAGCATTTTCTGCAATAGCCCTGGACTTACTAAAACCTTGTGTGTGAATCTGGTAGATGGAAACTGAAAGAAGCCTATTGTATATATATGTATTTATATCTACATGTGTGTATTTTTGTGTCTGTGTTTGTCCCCCACTACTACTTGACAACTAGTGTTGGTGTGTTTACATCCCTGTAACTTAGCAGTTTGGCAAAAGAGCCTCGTCATTCATCATCATCATCATCATTTAACATCCGCTTTCCATGCTAGCATGGGTTGAATGATTTGACTGAGGTCTGGCAAACCAGATGGCTGCACCAGGCTCCAATCTGATCTGGCAGAGTTTCTACAGCTGGATCAAATTGGAGTCTGGTGCTGCCATCTGGTTTGCCAGGCCTCAGTCAAATCGTCCAACCCATGCTAGCTGATAGAATAAAAAAAAATAACAAATACTGGGGTTAATTCTCAACGACAGTGCCCCAACATGGCACAGTCTAATGAGATAAAAGATGTGTATGTGTGTGCATGTTGTGTCCCCTTGTCTTGGTACCATGAGAAAATTGTAAATGAGTGTCACTGTTATATAAGCAGTGTGGTTCATTTCCGCTATTCTGTAAGAAGATGTCTGACCATGGAGAGATATTACTTTGCTAGGAATCAGGAGAGGTTGGGTGACAGGAAGGGCCTTTGGCCATAGAAAATTTATTGCAATAAACCCCAACCAACCCATACTAGCATGGAAGAGTGAACATTAAAACAGTGACAATGATACTTTGATATGCAGAGTTCAAAAGCACCCACAAATTTTGGTTTTTCTGCAAAGTCACAATAAGAGAAGCAAATTAACTAGTTAAGAAAATCTCTAAAAGAGATTTGGGACCCCCTTCGGTCACTACACTGACCATGGGATTGCACCTAGAAAATTACCCTCCTAGTCACAAGTCTGGGCAAGGTTGTTTTATGGAAGACCAGCAGTCGCCCATGCATACCAGCCTCCCCTCTCCATGCCACCGGTGTTATCCAAGGGAAAGGCAGCAGCCGATACAGCTTGGCACCCATGACGTCGCAATTCATTTCTACAGCTGAGTGAACTGGAGCAACGTTAAATAAAGTGTCTTGCTCAAGAACACAACACGCAGCCTGGTCCGGGATTCGAGCTCACAACCTCACGATTGTAAGCTCGACGCTCTAACCACTGAGCCAGTATTATACTAAGAAGTAACGTTTATCGCCACTTAAACTTGGTTGTTCTGACATTACTGCTATTTTAACCACAGGAGAATGCCTCCTCCAAGTGGTTATTCAATGCATCTGCACTCAAAATTAAAAGTTAAGATAATGTAATTTTTTGTCTTTGTCAAATGTACTTAATGAAATTTTATGAGTTGGAAATGTTAAAGTAGTTATTACTGACATTATTAATTAGATTATTTTTATTACTTCATATATGGGAAATATAGATTTCTTAGATGCAGGCATGGCTGTGCAGCTAAGAAATTTGTTTTCCAATCACATGGCTTTGTGTTCAGTTCCCAATAAGAACTGACTTGGATTATAGCAACCCATCTAAACATGGAAAATAGATCTATAATGATGTTTATAGGCTAACTCTGGAGATAAATTGGTCTGTATTGTTTCAATGTAATAATTATTGAATTAAGACTTTGCCTGCCCAACCCATTTTGTACTATATTTTCTTTTGCACCAATTGACTAATTTTGATATAAATTATGTATTTTTCAACTTTTTTTAACCTTATGTATGTTCTGGTTCTCTGTAATAAGCTGCTGCTTGGGCATTATTGGTGACTCCCACAGTATTCAGTACAGAACGAATGTTATATTTATTCCATTCTGCTGGAGTGTTCAGTGATACACACATTAGGTAATGTGTTAATAAGTGATTGAATAACTCGTTAAAGTGAATGAATCATCTGCAAATGTTTTCAGCTATATAAGGCTAGCAGGAGATGTTGGTTAACTAACTACATTTTGAGAGAGAGTGTGGGGGGAGGGAGAGGGGAGAGAGTGGTGGTGGTGGTGCTGGCAGGAACGTTAACACGTCGGGTGAAATGCTTAGCGGTATTTCGTCTGCCACTACATTCTGAGTTCAAATTCCGCCGAGGTCGACTTTGCCTTTCATCCTTTCGGGGTCGATTAAATAAGTACCAGTTATGCACTGGGGTCGATATGATTGACTTAATCCGTTTGTATGTCCTCTCTCTGAGTTTAGCCCCTTGTGGGTAGTAAAGAAATAGGTATTGGCAGCGGCAGTGGTGGTGGTGGTGGTGGTGGTGGTGGTGGTGGAGGAGGAAGAGGAGGAGGTGAAACATTGCTTGCTATGAAAGTCAACTTGCAATACAAATGAAGGGTTTGTTTCTTGAGGTGATTCTCCGTCAAGAAAATCAAAAAACGATGTTGATATTGACACACCTTTGTTGTTTGTTTGGTATTTAGTAAATAAACAAACATTTAATCTAGAACCAGTATTTCTTATAGAGATAAAGGTTGCCAGGCTTGAAAAAGAGCAGACATCATCATCATCATCATCATTCAACATCTGTTTTCCATGATGGCATGGGTTGTATGACTTGACAGGAGTGGGGTAAGGACAGGGGCCATACCCGGTTCCATAGTTGTTTTGGCTCCATTTCTACAGCTGGATGCCCTTCCTAGTGCTAACCCACTTTACAGAGTGTACTGAGTATTTTTATATGGTACCAGCACCAGTGCTTTTTACATGCAAATTGCTCTAATTAATTAGCAAAAAAAAAAAGAGCTACTTTTAAACTTTTTTAACTGAAATTGAACTTTTTGAACTGATTTGATGAGTTTACTCCCATTTGTCAATAGTGATAAAATTTCTCCATGATTAAATACAGTGATTTTATGATAAAATACAGTGAATGGTTTGAATATGCCTCAAATATATTTGAACTGATAACAAATTTATATTTTTTAAAACTTGTTCAACCCCATGGGGAAGATAGAAGCAGAGTTATGAGGATGCATACAACTTTATTTTCGCATTAAGTAAGAGAAGAGGAGAATAAAAGACTTTTCTGGATACATTTTTTTATGGTAGAGAGGAATTGTTTTTTTTTTTCTGTTTGAGAACCACTGATCTCGAACTAGACATCATCATAGCATTTCTTATGCCATTAATGTTGATCAATAGGTCAGTGAGCTTGCAGAAGTGTTAGCGTGCTGAGCAAAATGTTTAGCAGTATTTCATTGGTCTTTACGTTCTGAGTTCAAATTCAGCTGAGGTCAACTTTGCCTTTCATCTTTTCAGGGTCAATGAAATAAGTACCAGTTAAACACTGGGGTCAGTGTAATCAAGTAGCACCCTCCCCTCAAATTTCAGGCCTTGTGCCTATATTTGAAAGGATTATTGTTCCCAATATTTTCTAATAAGGTGGATGTATTGTTTTCAGTCATGTTTGTTTGTTTGTCTGTGGACAAGATATCTCAAGAACCACTCGATGGATTCAGATGAAATTTTCAGGGATGTTTGGTCTTTTGACTGGCACAAACTGATTAGATTTTGGAATCAATTTGAATCCAGACGAGGATTCTTAATTATTCTTCTGTTTTTTTTTTACTTAATTTTTGAGAGCGGTCAGATTCATTTTTGGTATTCTCATTTGTGAGAGCAGTCGAGTTTATTTCAGATATTCTCATTCTAAAAATCATCTCTGGCTAATCATTGACAGAGGTTTGTGCTCTCTGACTGCTCTAGTTCTTTTATTGGCTTCAGCCAGCAACTGTTACTCTGTTATGGCATTACCATTAAGTACTTTTCTTTCACCTTTATAAATTTTGGATAACTGACTCTGTCATTTTGAGGTTCTTTGTTGAGAACTATATGTATCTCACAGAAGATTCACAAAGGTGTTGCATTATTTTATAATGACATATTGTCAGTGGCATCTAACTAAACAAAATAACATTGTTATATCAAAGTAAAGAGTACAAGACTGCTTTTTAAGGAAAACAGCCAAGTTCTCTTAAGTCTTGAAATACTTTTAGTCAATATATTGAACTTCTGTGCAATGCCACATTAGTTATTGTAGTAACTGTAGAACAGTAGATTCCTATATCCTCTCTTCCTTGAATCAATGAATCTAATGAAATGAAAAATTACAGCACACATTAAATGAAAGTTATCTTATCCACATGACAGCACATTGTACCTTTTAAAACTTTAAACTCTTTGTTCTGTCCTTTTAGATTATATGCTGTTCCACCTTCCATTACTTTTCTTCTCTTTAGCCAAATCCCTCATGTTCTTGTATCTTTGATCAAACTAACATGCCTAGTGTGAACTTTGCATCAAAGATTCTGACTGCTACATTTTACAAATGTTAAATTCCTCTTCACTGGAAGCAAATTTACTCTGTAATTTACAAGATTTTTTTTTGATTTTTTTCCACTATTTCAAACTTGTAGCTTTTGCTAAATCTTCTTATCAGTTAAGTGAAATCTACTCCTCAGGCGAAACTTAATAAACTTATATGTGTATCACAGCATGAGACTTTTGTTAAATTTCTTCAAGTGGACAGCCTACTTACCTAAGGGTGAGGAAGCTGCAGCCACTTCATGTCAGATTTATTAGTTGCCTTTTGTTATGTCTTAGAGCAGATATCACATGCTAATTAGCTGAAGTAGTCAGAACTAATATGCAGCATTATTAATTACTTTTAGTGTAGTGGACAGACTCATACACAGTCTGAATCTTGTTTCACTTGATACAAATTGCATTGATGCAGATTAGCTTTGTCTTAGACATAATGACTTGATTCATATTTCTTTCTTTGTTGGTGCCAGGATATTCTATAAGATATGGTTCATGTGCTTTTTATAGGATTTGTGAAGCAGGCACTTGGTATGGTGGTGGGTGTCTGGCTGGCTGCTTTAAGAGTATCTTAGCTTGTTGAAAAGGTCATTTTAGATGAAAGTCTGTCCTAAGTTGTACAATAATTGGTGCATGACCAATCACAGATCACATAGTCTATGCTTATTGATTTATCGATATCCCATCCATTTAGATCAAATAGCACTTGTTATTAAATTGCTATTATCTTCTGCAGAACCAGGCTATTTAGAAAAGCTTGATATGTTGTTTAAAAATGTACTTTTAATCTCCTTATTTTGCTTCTTTTGTAAAGAATTCACTGCTTCTGAGTTAATAAATGCACACACACACACACACACACACACACACACACACACACACACACACACACACACACACACACACACACACATGTTTAGAAAATGGTCTATGAACAGCCCATAATCTTAGCTTTATCCAACAGAAGTTAATAACAGACATAAAGCTTTTTCACACTCGGAATGGATTTAATGATGAAAAATGGGATTATAATGTGAGGTTCCTATCGACAAATGGCTTAACATGTGATTGGTGCTAAATTATGAAAATCATCTTGTAAAACTGTTGAGAGTTGCATAAGAGGGTATAAATTATTTCTCTGTTATTACAACTGATAAAAGGTCAATGTATATATATATATATATATATATTTTTTTTTTGCTATTGATCTGTCTTAGTTTGGCTGTTTTCATTTGAATGACAATATACCAACCAGCCTTCCAGACAGTTTCTTTACAGTAAAATTATTGGTTTTGGATTACTGGAAGTTCTTATTAAAAAGTGTTGAAAGCATAATATGCTGAATATAATAAAAAAGTTATTTACAAAGTCGAAATGGTGATCGTGTTTGGCCACGTGTTTTCTACCATAGCCTCGGGTTGACTAAAATGGTGTCAGAAACTTTGTGGAAACCTGTCTGTGGGTACATTCCTACCCTTGGGTAATAGACTCCATCTTGGTACCCGAGATGGTGGTATGGTGGGGAGTGATAGAAGTGCAGGAGGGTGATGGAGATATGGAAGGGTGGTGGGGTGTTATGGAGGTGTGGGACGGTGATGGAGATGTGAGAAGGTGATGGAGGTGGTTTAACCCAGGTGATGCTTTAATGAGGGTGGGGACAGCACTTTTGTGTCCTGCTGTATAAGCCCTAATAGAGAGCTGTAGGGGCCTGAAGTGGGTGACAAGGAGGGTGATAGATGTGCAGGGGGATGATGGAGGTAGGATGTTGGAGGTGTGGGAGTGATGGAGGTGGTTTAGCCCAGGTGATGCTTTAATGGGGGTGGGGACAACACTTTTGTCTCCTGCTGTATAAGCCCTAATAGGGAGCTGTAGGGGCCTGAAGTGGGTGACAGGGAGGGTGATGGAGGCATGGGAGGGTGATGGATGTGCAGGGGGATGATGGAGGTAGGGTGTTAGAGGTGGTTTAGCCCAGGTGATGCTTTAATGGGGGTGGGGACAGCACTTTTGTGTCCTGCTGTTTAAGCCCTAATAAGGAGCTGTAGGGGCCTAAAGAGGGTGGCAAACTCAAGGACCACTGCTCCAGAAACAGCCACACACTCTAGCTATTACCCATCTGCTCCATTCATTATCTCCTGTTTAACTTAACAACCTGTTGCTTCGACCTTTCTTCTCTGCAAGTATTTCAGCCCAGGTCTTTGGAAATTCCTCTTTCTTCTACCCACCACCAGTCTTGGAGGCCCTGACCAAGCCATAAACAAAATAAATAAATAAATGAATAAATAAATAAAGATGATAATTAAAAATGTGCTGGAGGATTCAGTTATTGCATCAATCAATTAACGAGAGTTGTCTTGTAATTATGATATTGGTATTAACACGTTTACTATCACTTACCCTTCGTTACTTCTCCGCATCCAATTCTCTGAATATACAGCATTCTTCATATGCGTGTACATATGTATGTGGATAAAATGTGTGAATGTATGTGTGTGTGTATGTCTATCTCTGTCTCTCTTGTTCCTCGTTTTAAAGAAAGGTCAAACAGCTAAAAGATGCTATTCAATAAAATGGGTGCTTTTTTTTTCTCTTTTTTTCTTTTTTCTTTTTTTCCCCCTTTTATTGTTGTTGTTGTTATTGTTGTTCTGCCCCCCTCCCCCCATTCGTCTCTTTTTCTTTTAAAAGCGTTAGATGCTGCAAGTATAAATATAGATTAATTAGTCATTTCCGATAAGCATTGTTGTTGTGAGGTATTGTGCATAATAGAATTTTAAAAAAAAACACTTCTCAACCGTAGGTATATGTATGTATGTATATATATTATATATATATAATATATATATATTTTTATGTATATATATATTTGTGTATAATATATATATATTTGTATGTATATATATATTTTGTGTAATATATATATATATATTTGTGTATATATATATATATTGTATGTATATATATATTTGTGTATATATATATATATATTTGTTGTATATATATATATATATTTGTATGTATATATATATTTGTGTATATATATATATATATATATTTGTGTATATATATATATTTGTATGTATATATATATTTGTGTATATATATATATATATATATATTTGTGTATATATATATATTTGTATGTATATATATATTTGTGTATATATATATATATATATTATATATATTTGTGTATATATATATATTTGTATGTATATATATATATATGTATATGTATGTATGTATGTATGTATAAAGAGTTGATAGCTGCTAAAAAAGGTTGGGGAAAGCTGCTAAAGAAAATTAAATAGACGAATTCAATTAATAGCATAGTGTAGTGTGTGTGACCGCAAGTGTGCATATGCTTGTATGTGCACACGTGTGCATTTATGTGCATATGTACATGTGCATGCGTGCGTATATGCATGCGTGTGTGTGTGTATGTGTTTTAGATTTCTTTACTTTTTTTTTTTGTCTACCAAAGAGATTCTTTTGTTGTATGTAAATAGAAAGACTTCTAATAGAATATTTATTATTGAATACTCAGTATCGGAGTAGTGGGGTGGGGGTGGGGGTGGGGAAGGGGGGGGAGGGCAAACGGAGCGGCAGGTGGGGGTGGGGGTGGGGAAAGAAAAGAAGGAAAGTAATAAAAAAAAAATAATAATAATAATAATAATAATAATAATAAAAACGAAACAAAAAACAAATCAAATAAAAAGAAAATGGTCCTCTTAACATCTAGAATAGAAGGAAACGATAGATGCTAGTTTTATTTTGTTAACAGCATGTAATACAACAGTGAAACCAGAAAAATTAATGAAGGTTTATTCAATTTGTCTCCATTGTGGTCATATCATTATAGAAACAGCAAGTCATGTTATGGATTCAGGAAAAGCCACCACCATAGAAAACTTGTGATTTACGAATACTAGAAAACCTGTAGCAAGGTGGTAGTGGTGGTAGTAGTAGTGATGGTGGTGGTTGTGGTGGTGGTGGTTGTAGTAGTAGTGGTAGCAGTGGCGGTGATTGTTGTAGTTGTAGTAGTGGTAGTGATAGTGGTGGTGGTGGTGGTAGTAGTAGTAGTGATGGTGGTGGTTCTAGTAGTAGTGGTAGCAGTGGTGGTGATGATAGTAATAATAACAGTAGTAGTGGTGGT
This sequence comes from Octopus sinensis, assembly GCF_006345805.1. Lineage (NCBI taxonomy): Eukaryota > Metazoa > Mollusca > Cephalopoda > Octopoda > Octopodidae > Octopus > Octopus sinensis. Next base: position 11,707,694 of record NC_043007.1, read on the forward strand.
GGTGGTGGTAGTAATAGTGATAGTGGTGGTAGTAGTAGTAGTAGTAGTAGTAGTGGTGCTGGTGATAGTAATAGCGAGTGCTGGTGGTGATAGTAGTAGTAGTGGTGGTAGTAGTAGTAGTGGTGATAGTGCTGATGGTGGTGGTGGTGGTGGTAGTAGTAGTAGTAGTAGTGGTGGTAGTGATAGTGCTCGTGGTGGTGGTGGTGGTGGTAGTAGTAGTAGTAGTAGTAGTAGTAGTAGTAGTGGTGGTGGTAGTTGTAGTAAAGAACAAAAAAAAAATAGATAAAACCTAAGTAAATCACAATGGTAAGACAAAAGGTAAGAAGAATAATTTTGCTCGTTTATTTACTCTTCATCTGCGAGGAGTATCATCATCAATACAGACACACACTGTTCCATTGTGTCTACAATATGGTTTCCTTCATGTTATTTCCGCAGCAGTAGCTATATTTATTTTCAATTTTGTCTACTTTGTTTGTTTTCCTTCTTTATTTTTGCCATCATCGAAAAATTCTTTTAATGAGCTTTTGCACAAAACTCCTTGATAAATCAGTCAATTTTCGCTTAATTAAAATTTCATAATGCCATATAAACTGCCTGACATTGGAAGCAAATGATACACTGCTTGCTTCTTCATAGAGAGCATTGTATTTTATAATGTAATGAATTATCGAATTTCTCTCTCTCTCTTTCACTCAGTCTTTCTGTTTTTCCACCAACATCGCCACCACCCCTTTCTCTAAGGCTAGGATTTCATCTGGTTTCAGTTGCTTTTGTTTTTGAGGTTTGTTTTTATGTTTTTCAACATATAGAAGTACCCAAGTTACATAGATCACACTTTAGCAACTTTATAGTTATCTGTAAATATATGGAAATTGATTTCAATAAAAGAGGCTATTGAATAAAAGACGCCTTTGTTATTATCATTATCATCGTCATCATCAGCATCGTTTAATATCAGCTTTTCTATTGTTTGCATGGGTCGGACGGAATTTTATCAGGCAGATTTTTGTATACTGTAAATCTTCAAGTATAATCCGCACTTTTTTCCCAAAATTTAAATGACAAAATCCCTAGTGCGTACTATATACAAGGTTAAAAATGAAAAATAATTCTCTAAGCAATGTCTGAGACTCTATTTGCTGTCCGGCAATGTTTATTCAGATGCATTTTGTGATGTCGGGCACGAAAATACCTTAAGCTAAGCCTGAAAGTCATAAAGGAATCATTCATAATTTGCAGTAAGCAACATTTATTAAAATAAAAGCATTCAGAACGCAGAATAACATGTAACAAAAACAATTTGCAAAAATATTTACATTCCCATATAACAGTTAAGAACATCACCATTATTGTATTACGCATGCACGGAAGTGTTTGTTCAACTAGGTGCTGCTGGCTTAATCACACACGATTCAAGATAGAGAAGTGGTGTGTATTATACACAAGGCTTAGGTTTTTCAGAGGTACAACCACCTAAAAATCCCCTGCGTATTATACTCAAGGGCGGATTATACTCGAGGATTTACGGTAGCTGGATGTACTTCCTGTTGCTGACTCTCACTCGTTTCCAAGCAAGGTCAGATTTTTCTCCCATGGCCTGACTCATTCCCCATGAAAGATAAGAAATGAACAGTATTGCTTACATGTCAGTAATGTTTTGGGTATACACACACACACAATGCATGTGTGTGTGTGTTTGCGTGTGTACCCATGTCTTGATATCATATAATGGTTATAAGCGAACATCACCGTCATGTAAGCGCTGTTGTTTATATTCAATTTTCTGTCAAAACATGTCTTGGGGAAATATTACTTCGCTTCAAGATGGCAAGCTGGCAGAATCATTAGCATGTCAGATAAAATGCTTAGTGGCATTTCCTTCATCTTTGTGTTCTGAGTTCAAATTCCACTGAAGGTTGACTTCGTTTTTTTCATCCTTTTTTTAGGGTCATTAAAATAAGTACCAGTTGAACATTGGGATCAATGTAATCAACTAGCTTCCTTCCTCAAAATTGCTGGCCTGGTGCCAAAACTTGAAACCAGCATTACCATGTTTGGAAAGAAGTGAGGGTAAGCAACAGGAAGAGCATCTGGCTGTAGAAAATCTGCCTGGAAAAAAGGATGAAAGGCAAAGTCGACCTCAGCGGAATTTGAACTTAGAACGTAGCGGCAGACGAAATATCGCTAAGCATTTCACCCGGGGTGCTAACGTTTCTGCCAACTCGCCTCTCTCTCTTTCTCTTCGGTTTTCAATGAAATTTGGAATAGATAGTTTAGCAGTGGTGCTATACCTTATATTTCTCTAATTTCAAATTGTACTTACTTCAAAACATACCTGTAACTTTACTCCTTACTACAGGAGTCGTGTTTATTCGATACGTTCTTCACCTACCCCTCCCACCTTAAAAAAAAGCAACGACCATAATAGATATATTGGAGAAAATATTTTACTCCCTCTCTTTCTCTCTCTCTCTCTCTGTCTCTCTCCTCTCATTATTTTTCATACTAATTGAAAGGCGAGTTAAGGGATACCCCCACCATCACCACCATCACTAGCTTATGTTGCTCCGTAGATTCAAATCCCATCAGTTGATGGGTTTTTTTTTCTCTCTGATCAAATATATATATAATATCCATCTAGTAATAATCTGTAGACAAATTTCTCCTATTTTCATCTGTTATTTCTTTTGATCACATTGTGTTGAATAGAAGTTTCTAAAATGATTAGCTTTTAAATACTTCTTGCTGTTCAATTTTTCATTGTTTGATAAAATTCCAACCATTTTCCACACTATTGATTCTTGTAAATGCCTTTTTTTCTGTATATATTTATTTCCTTTTTCTTTTTGGCTTTTTTTTTCTCCTCTTCCATAAATCATATTTGTTGTTGTATAACAGCTTATTAATATAAAAGAAATGGGTGTTTTATTTTTTTGTGTGTGTGTGTGTGTTTTCTTTTGTTTTTGTTTTTGTTGTTTTCTTTTCCTTCTTCCATCGAGAAATCACTTTTTCGCTTCTGTAATTGCCGAAATATTTATTTATGTATTCGTTCATTTGTTAGGGAAAAAGAGAGAGAAAGCAAGTGAAAGACCCGGCTATTTTATAGCAGGTGCTCGCGACCTCTGGTTCACATACAACATGTTACTAAGTCAGATTTTTGCCCATAAAAATATATATAAAGGCAATATTAACATCATTAAATTATTTTTGTTGTTGCTGGCATTCATACCTTGTTTAGAAAATATATTGCTTGAATTGCTCACAAGGTTTGGAATTAATTCTCTGCTGTATCCTTTTCCAAAGACATATAAGCTGCATGGTTAAGAGGTTTTCTATGCAAACATTAACTTCCTGGTTCAATACTTCTACACAGCACCTTGTGCAAGTGCTTTTTTACATAGTTCTGATTCCACTGTACTCTTGTGTATGGATTTGGTTAATGGAAACTAAAAGGAAGCCTGTCATATATGTATGTATGTATGGAAATACAAACAGGAAAACTGAACTCACAACATGTGTATAAATTCTTTTATTCCTTTATTTGTTTCAGTCATTTGACTGTGGCCATGCTGGAGCACCGCCTTTAGTTGAACAAATCGACCCCAGGACTTATTGTTTGTAAGCCTAGTATTTATCCTATCCGTCTCTTTTGCTGAATCGCTAAGTTACAGAGACGTAACTCTCATATAACGTCTCATATCTCGAGGGTTGGTTTAAATGATGGTTTCAAATTTTGGCACAGGGCCAGCAATTTCAAAAGAGGTGGTGGGTAGTCAATTACATGGACTCCCCAGTGATACTTCTTTTATCAAACCCGAAAGGTTAAAAGGCAAAATCAACCTGAGTGGAATTTGAACTGAGAATGTTCAAAGATGGATCAAATGTCATTAAACAATCCTACCTGCTCGCTGTCTTAGAGCTGGTTTAAATATTGATGGTCTAACCCTATTAGATATAAGGCTGGGAACAGTAATGTCATCAATTCTTAGCGCAAGAGTTTTCGTGTTTCTTAAGTCACTCTGGTGGTTGTAAGATGGTAAGAAATTCTCAAAAAGAGCTGAACAGCAGAAGGTCTTCAGGGAAGAAATCTCTCACTCAGGCAAGTATTTCAGCCCTTAACTTCTTACATTCTAAGGGGAATGAACTACATCCAAGTCGTGATTCCTGGGTGCCCTTCGACTGATACTTTTAGCCATTTGGATGCCAGAGGCCTGTGCATTTAAACTGCTTGGAGGGTTCATCTAGTTGTAACTCCTCTTTTTTGATTCAGCTTTCAAACTTATTAATTACTTCAGTTCAATTACTTCTTCATACTGTTGTTCGTACTTTTCAACAATATCTCAGTTTCCTTTCATCATGGTTCATATTTTAAAAATCTTTTATTCTGGATATGAGACATTTTGGCTCTGCTGTTTTGGCACTGCCTGTCTGGCATTTCTGATTCAACACTGACTTATTTGGCATCTGGCATTTTCTCTCTCTCTATCTCTCTCTCTCTCTCTCTCTCTCTCTCTCTCTCTCTCTCTCTCTCTCTCTCTCTCTCTCTCTCTCTTTCTCCCTCTCTTTATGTATGAGGAGAAGGTAAAGCATTTATGCCAGTTATGTTCAATTAATTAAATTGTAATCTCTCTCTATAGGCATAGGAGTGGCTGTGTGGTAAGTAGCTTGCTTACGAACCACATGGTTTGGGGTTCAGTCCCACTGTGTGGCACCTTGGGCAAGTGTCTTCTACTATAGCCTCGGGCCAACCAAAGCCTTATGAATGGATTTGGTAGACAGAAACTGAAAGAAGCCTGTCGTATATATGTGTAGATATATATATATGTATGTGTGTCTGTGTTTGCCCCCCTCCCCCACATCGCTTGACAACCAATACTGGTGTGTTTATGTACCCGTAACTTAGTGGTTCAGCAAAAGAGACCAATAGAATAAATAGTAGACTTACAAAGAATAAGTCCTGGGGTCAATTTGCTCGACTAAAAGCGGTGCTCCAGCATGGCCACAGTTAAATGACTGAAACAACTAAAAGAGAGAGTAAAGTGTATCTCTCTCTCTAAATATATGTGTGTGTATGTGCATGTGTGTGTGTATTTTTGTGCATACGTGTATGTGTATTTTTGTGCATACGTGTATGTATGTTTGCTTCCAGTGTTATAAAGCAGTCACCAAAACAGTCCAAATGTGTAATTAGCCATGCCAGACCATTTGTATCCAAACAGCTGTGCCATATCGTCTCATTCTGTTTCATTCTATTACTGCTTTCAGTCATTGGGCTGTGGCCATGCTGGGGCCTTCAAGCCAGTAAATTGCTTCCATTGGCCTCAGTACTTATTTTAGTGATGGTTATTTTCAATATCATGGTTATTTTCAAATTAAAAGGAAACAAAAAAAAAAGGAAAAACAAAAAAGAAGCTATAAAGCTAAGAACTTTCATACTGAAATATTGTAATAAAGAATTGTTCATTTCTGTGTAGAATGTCTTAGATATATATTTTTCTTTTACTTTCACAAATTTCCTACGCAACATTATAGCTCCATTTTCTATAAAGCATTTTGAGTATTAACTTCCATGGTAGCAGCCATAAGTTCTTTGAAAATGTTCAAAATGAAAGATGGGGAAAAAAAAAAAATCTTACAAGAATTTACTCTTTTGTAATATATATATTGTGTACTACATAGCATTTTTTGGATAATTTAGAGTGTTTGGCATAGCTTTTTTAAATAAACATACATTTTTATCCTTACTGTAAAAAGTAAATGTTGCACACTACACTATGAATGATTTTATTAATTCACATTGTCAGAGCATGTGCAATTATGTAAATTAGACAGACTAGTTTGGCTGAGTTTGAGTCCTCTTTACACTATACATACCAGTAAGCTATTACTCACTCAGTGGATGGAAAATTGATACTCTTTCTCTGATGAAGGTATAGCAAGACTAGAAACTGGTCAGATTCATCCCATATTTTCTTCTGCCCATGCACACAATATAAGATTCACCGCCCCGTTTCATGTCCGTTGCCAGGCTCGCCTGGCCCTCGTGCCGGTGGCACATAAAAAGCACCATCCGTTCGTGGCCGTTTGCCAGCTCTGTCTGGCACCAGTGCGGGTGGCACGTAAAAAGCACCCACTACACTCACGGAGTGGTTGGCGTTAGGAAGGGCATCCAGCCGTAGAAACACTGCCAGATTTGACTGGGCCTGATGAAGCCTTCTGGCTTCACAGACCCCAGTAGAACCGTCCAACCCATGCTAGCATGGAAAACGGACGCTAAACGATGATGATGATGATATATATATATATATATATATATATAGGCGCAGGAGTTGCTGTGTGGTAAGTAGCTTGCTTCCCAACAATATGGTTCTAGGTTCAGTCCCACTGCTTGGCACCTTTGGCAAGTGTCTTCTACAATAGCCTTGGGCCGACCAAAGTCTTGTGAGTGGATTTGGAAGACAGAAACTGAAAGAAGCTCATCATATATATATATATATGTGGTGTGTGTGTGTGTGTGTGTGCGCGTATGTGTATGTATGTATGCATTTGTGTGTCTGTGTTTGACCCACTGTTGCTTGACAACCGATGTTGGTATGTTTACATCCCCATAACTTACCAGTTTGGCAGAAGAGACCAAGGAAAGAATGAGTACTAGGCTTACAAAGAATAAGTCCTGGGGTCACTTTGTTTGACTAATGTATGCAATGTAAAACTGGAAGCTTGAGTGTTCCATCCCAGAAAATTGCAACCTGTTACTAACTGCAAACCAATGAGGGAGCCTAACTATCACTAATACATATAAGTAAACCATCATGAAAATGATGTATGCTATGTATACATATATATTATGTTTATATGATCAAGTAGGCGCAGGAGTGGCTGTGTGGTAAGTAGCTTACTTACCAACCACATGGTTCCGGGTTCAGTCCCACTGCGTGACACCTTGGGCAAGTGTCTTCTGCTACAGCCTCAGGCCGACCAATGCCTTGTGAGTGGATTTGGTAGACGGAAACTGAAAGAAGCCTGTCGTATATATGTATATATATATATATATATATATATATATATATGTATGTGTGTGTATGTGTTTGTGTGTCTGTGTTTGTCCCCCTAGCATTGCTTGACAACCGATGCTGGTGTGTTTATGTCCCCGTCACTTAGCGGTTCGGCAAAAGAGACCGATAGAATAAGTACTAGGTTTACAAAGAATAAGTCCCGGGGTGAAGTTGCTCGATTAAAGGCAGTCCCGGGGTCGATTTGCTCGACTAAAGGCTGTGCTCCAGCATGGCCACAGTTAAATGACTGAAACAAGTAAAAGAGAAAAAAAAAATAAGAGAGAAAAAGTATATATAGAAATGTGTATATGCATTTATGTAGTGTATTTATGCATAAATGAATACAGAAATATATATATAGAAGTGCAAATTTACACAAAAATACTGTGGTTATAGATGGATTATATACGTTCTGAGATATGGATGAATGTATGTATGTGTACAAGCATGTATGTATATGGGGTCATAGATGGTTGTATGTATACTGCTTTTTACAGAAAGTAGGAGCCCTTGGATTAATGTATGTGCAGATTTAAAGGCGAGATATGAATGAGTTCATAGCTTACTGTTACAGACTTTAGAGATCTCTGTGTATTGTGTGTGTGTATGTGTGTAGTAGTGTATTAGTGCTGAACATCATAGTTGTTTAAACTTATTCAATTATAATAGATAAGAATATTATAAAGAGAAAAATCTTTCATAAAACGATTATGATGAACGGTGTGTGTGTGTATATATATATATATATACATATATATATATATATATTATATATATATATATATATATGATGAATGTCATAATGTGCATGTGGAGAGTGTTTATATTGTATATATAGAAAGTATATATATATATATATATATATATATATATATGTATCTTTTACTCTTTTACTTGTTTCAGTCATTTGACTGTGGCCATGCTGGAGCACCGCCTTTAGTCGATCAAATCAATCCCAGGACTTATTCTTTGTAAGCCTAGTACTTATTCTATCGGAGTCTTTTGCCGAACCGCTAAGTTCTGGGAATGTAAACACACCAGCATCGGTTGTCAAGCAATGTTGGGGTGACAAACACAGACACACACACACACACACACACACACACATATATATACATATATACACCAGGCTTCTTTCAGTTTCCGTGTACCAAATCCACTCACAAGGCTTTGGTCAGCCTGAGGCTATAGTAGAAGACACTTGCCCAAGGTGCCATGCAGTGGGACTGAACCCGGAAACATGTGGCTTGTAAGCAAGCTATTTACCACACAGCTACTCCTGCACCTATTATATGTATAACTGTTAAATATATTTGAAGTACATGTGTGTTAAGATTAATTTCTGATCCTCGTTGTTGAAATATATTCAATTATAGCAGATAAGAATATTATGAACTGGAAATCCTATTAAATAAAATGATTAAAATATATCGAACACACATGAAAGATTGTGGTATAAGCAAATGACTTATTTTCTCTTCTTATTAATTCAGTTCTTGGAGCTTTGTAAAGTCATGTAATGATTTGCTAGCTGTATTACTAATAAACCATTCTAATTTTCTTATGTTGATTGTTGTCAAGATGATTTGTCATGGACGTTGTCCAAGAAAAGTGGAGGACGTTGGGGTTGCACCGTTTCCTGCAATCTAGATGTCAGCTATTGATTTGGCCTCTGTCCAGTGAACTCTTGTGGTCATCGTTTAAATTACTTTCACCCGATGGTGGTGGACTCTCCTGCGATAAACGACAGACATGGGTTTTGCAACTTCTTGCTGAACTGTCTGCACAAATGATTTGTCTGCAGTGATCAAATGTCTGTGTTGCACAGTAGCTTGCTCACTTCATCGAATCAACATTGCCTGTGCAAGTGCACAGTGCACATGTCGGATTTTGAAGTGGTCGCAGAGCAGTGTGAGATGAAGTGTTTTGTTCAAGAACACAATGTGGCACCCAGTCCAGGAATTGAAACCATGCTCTTGTGAGCATTAGCGCAACATGCTAATCACTAGGCCACTCATCTTTGCTTTCTATATACCATAAATCCTTGAGTATAATCCGTATTTTTTCCCCAAAATTTAAAGATTAAAATCTCTGGTGCGTACTATATACGAGATTAAAAATGAAAAATATATTCTAAGCAATGTCCGAGTCTGTATTTGCTGTCCGGCAATGTTTATTCAGACGCATTTTGTGATGTTGGGCGCGAAAATACCTTAAGCTAAGCCAGAAAGCAATGAAGTCATAAATGGCAAGTAATGGCAACATTTACTAAACGTTATTACTGTTATTACTCGTGACGTATATTTGCCATTTAAATATGGCTAGCCCCTAAGGGTGGATGCTACAAACTACAGTAGCATCCACCCTTAGGGGTTAGCCATATTTAAATGGCAAATATACATCACGATGTGTTGCAGCTACTGTTTATAACTCGCTCTAAGATTTATTATTACTGTTATTTCTTTATTTTCTGCAAACAAAATGCACAAAAAAGCTACACGTTTGCATTATGTTATATAAACAATAATAATAAAGGATGTTACCGTATACAGTTTTACAAACCAAGGATGTTATATCGACCTCCTTGACTCAAGTTAGAGAAGGGGTGCGTATTATACACAAGGTTTAGGTTTTTCAGAGGTACAGCTCCCTAAAAATCCCCTGCGTATTATACTCAAGGGCGGACTATACTCGAGGATTTACAGTATGTATGGTTTGCTGGATGTGCAATGTCAGTGTGCTTGTACAACAGAGTGTAAGTGTTTTGAGAGAAAAACTGGGCATGAGAGGCATCAGATGTGGTGTGCAAGAGAGCCGACTGTATTGGTATGGTCATACAATGCATATAGATAGGGACAGCTTTGTAAAGAAGTGCTGATCTCTAATTGTGGAGGGGACCTGTGGAAGAAGTAGACCCAGGAAGATATGGATGAGGTGGTGAAAGATGATCTTCGAATTTTGGGCCTCATGCAGACAATGCCAAGTGACAGACATTCGGTGATATGCCCTGCTTGAGAAAACCCGTATATATATATATATATGAATGTATTTGTGTGTCTGTGTTTGTTCCTACATTGTCATTTGTTATTGATGTTGGTGTGTTTATGACCCTGCAGTTTGGCAAAAGAGACTGTTAGTATAAGTACTAGACTTACAAAGAATAAGTCCTGGGATTGATTTGTTCGACTAAAGGCAGTGCTCCAGCATGGCCGCAGTCAAAGGACTGAAACAAGTAAAAGAATAAATATTTTATGTTGTACATTAGTTCACTTCCTCCACCAGTTGTCAAATAGTGGGGCAACAAACACACACACACACATATATATATGTATATTTGTATATATATATCACAGGTTTCCATATACCTACTCACAAGGCATTGGTTGACCCAAGTCTATGATAGAAAATACTTGCCTGACTATGATAGAACACTTGCCTAGGTGCCAAACAGTGGGACTGAACCCAAAAACCACATGGTTGTAAAGTGAGCTTCTTAACCACACAACCATGTCTTTTTAAAGTTGAATAATTAAAGCTTTTAGATTTGAAGTTATTTAAAGCAATTCATTCTAATTTCTATAACTGTTCAGTTGTGTGTGTGTGATTATTAATGTTCTGATTTCTGCTTTCTTCATGATGGTTTTTCTAAATCTCCCATGTGACTGAGGACTGCTCTTCTTGAGCCTTTATAAAATTTTGTCTGTGGTGTCTAACTGCACCCTTTGCTAACAAGTCTTTCATCCTCCCTTCCACCTTCTGTTTATTTACCCACTAAAGCTTACGTGGTGGAGGCACGTGGCTTAGTGGTTAAGGTGTCAGCATCATGATCGTAAGATTGCGGTTTCGATTCCTGGACCGGGCGACGCGTTGTGTTCTTGAGCAAAACACTTCATTTCACGTTGCTCCAGTCCACTCAGCTGGCAAAAATGAGTAACGCTGCAATGGACTGGCATCCCGTCCAGCTAGAGAACACATACGCCATAGAAACTGGGTCCATGAACCTGGCTAAGCTTTAAAAGGGTGCATTTATTTTTAGAGCTTACGTTACCCTTGATGAGACATCCATTGTGACTGTGAAATCACAGTCTCTGAGCAAGGCATATAACTCTGTTTCATCAGTTTGACTGGCTGACACAGATTTCATTTCTTCTTTGTAGGTTGAGTGCTTAGCAGCAGGAAGTGTCATATATAACTCTAAAGATAATTATTCTCGCAATAATTGATAAAATGTATATGAGATAGCCAATAGTTTGTATACATGATTATATATTCACACAGTTGCATCCTGCTAATTGCTATGATTTAAAACACCTCTTTCCCCAATATATATATCCCTGTTTAATGCAAATATTATTAATTGAAATATATCAAAATGATAATTACTATTTAACCCCAGGTCAGCTTTGAACAAGCAGACTTGTGATTAGGCATTCCAATCTTGATCATCCTGTTGTTTTCCCCACCCTACCCCAGTCATAGTATTACTATATTATCTGTGTCCATTTTTTTTTTAAATATATACCAAGAAGTGTTTTGAATGAGATTTGGCTGTTATTTCTAAGTTGTTGATCCATTAATACACATAGGCACAAGAGTGGCTGTGTGGTAAGTAGCTTGCTTACCAACCACATGATTCCAGGTTCAGTCCCACTGCATGGCACCTTGCGCAAATGTCTTTTACTATAGACTTGGGCAGACCAAAGCCTTGTGAGTGAATTTGGTAGATGGAGACTGAAAGAAGCTCATCATATATATATATATATATGTATGTATGTGTGTGTGTGTGTGTGTGTGTGTGTATGTTTGTGTGTCTGTGTTTGTCCCCACAACATTAGTTCACTTCCTCCACCAATTGTCAAATAGTGGGGCAACAAATACAAAGACACACACACGTATATGTATGTATTTATATATATATAAACCGATGCTGATGTGTTTACGCCACCGTAACTTAGCAGTTCTGCAAAAGAGACCGATAAGTACTAGGCTTACAAAGAATAAGTCCTGGGGGCAATTTGCTCGACTAAAGGCTGTGCTCCAGCATGGCCACAGTCAAATAACTGAAACAAGTGAAAGAGTAAAAGGTTACTCTCATTAGCTCAAAGGACAGCTTCTGTTGTGGTTATATAACATGGTGTGATTCGAGGGAGATTTGGTTGCTATTTCTAACCAGAACCAGTTGAGCATTCACAAACAAGATTTCATTTAGTCAAAGGACATAAGGGAGATTTGGTTGCTATTTCTAACTGGTTTAGCAATCACATAGCCATTCTCTCAATTAACTCAAAGGCCAATTTCTATTGTGGTTTCGTAAGATGTTTTAGATTAGTTTTGAGAGATCCTTCACAAATACAATTACTAATAATTAACTTGGGTACATTTCCTCTGCTGCTACGTCAACCATGCCGGTTGCATGCAATCGTTATGCTATTGGCCATTAGAATATTCCAACACGCTGATAAAGAATCTCAGCGTGAAATTGTAGCATGCTGACAGAATTATCAGCGTGAACATACAATGTTTAATTGCGCTTGAGAGTCTGATGTTTGGGTAGAATTCAATTTAAGAGAATGATTGGGAACAGGGAGCTTTTATATAATGAAGTACACTAGCTGATCATTAGTTGCTTACCTGCGTATATTTAACTCATAAATGATCAACTGCATAGATTTTATGAAATGTTTGCACAATTTGACAAAAACATAGCTGGAAGTCTTTATTTTTATATATTTTATATTTTCTTGCCGATATAAAATTTTCAAAATTTATTATGTGAGAAATTAATGTCAAGGGAACAAGAAATTATGTACTCTTTACTCTTTTATTTGTTTCAGTCATTTGACTGTGGCCATGCTGGAGCAAATGAACCCCAGTTCCGATTTTTAGGTCTGGCACTTATTCTATCAATAACTTTTGCTGAAGCACTAAGTTACTGAGATGTAAACAAACTGACATTTGATGTGAAGTGGTTGAGACGGGGACACACACACACACACATACATACATGCATGCAGGCATACATACATACATGCATGCATGCATACATACATACATAAATACATACATACATTCATTCTTTCATTAATTAATTAATTTATATATTTATCAATTAGCTGCCCAGTGAATGTTAACATAAAGCTGAAGATAAGTGAAAAAGAAAACACCTATGCTGAACTATTGAGAAATCTACAGTTACTCTATCCAGATTACAAGTTCAGGTTTATACCTGTAATTATTGGGGCACTGGGATATGTAACACACTGCCTAAATACCAATCTTGAGAAATTAAATATTCTTAAAACCAGAAAGGAGTAAACTGATTCGAAGACTACAGATCCAATCCATCACTGGAACTGTAAAAATCTGTAAAACTTTCCAGAAGTTTATATATGAGCATGTCTAGATATGCAACTATATACATACATAAAACACACAAATCTGCACATACATACATATAAACAAAAATACCCTGTTGTTGATGTTGAAATTCCAATGAAGGAGACTTGGATCTAGGTTAGAAACCGGTTCTTTCTCTATTAGCAAGAAATCTTGAAATAAACTGAATAATGACATACATAGATACATACATACATACATACATATATAGATACATGCATACACACATGCATGCATGCATACACACATACATGCATGCATGCATGCATACACACATACATGCATGCATGCATACACACATACATGCATGCACACATACATGCATGCATGCATACACACATACATGCATACATACACACACATACATACACACACACATACACATACATGCACACACAAATATATACATACATACATACATATACACACACATACATATGTACACACGTGCATACATACGTTATAGATATTTATGAATAACGAAATCCTGGGGAAAATATCTTTTGTACACTGTTATCTCTTACCTGTGTTCATGTAGCATGCCAATATATAGTTCACAACCAGTACACAAAAGAAATTAATGTACATGCAAGAAATTTTTGAGTCTACAAAAGCTTAGTTGTTTAAAATAATGTAGTATTTAATATTAATACCTATCATACATTCAGTGCACACATTCTTTCGTCACAGGAAATAGAAAATGTAACAGCACATTAGATTTTTGCACACACTGTCTGCTACTAATTAGAGAGAACATTGTTCTTGCTTATGATACACAATGACATTTTTTTTAGTATCGTGCTTACTATTATATTTAGTGTTATGTTGTATGATAAAAAAGGAAGTGTTTAGTCAGGTTTATTATAATTGCTGTATAAATTACATTGGAGAAGTTCGTAAATAAGTACTAGGTTTTAAAAAAAGGTTCTGAAGTCGATTCATTCCACCAAAATTCTTCTGGATGGTACCTCATCATGACCACAGTCTAATAACTGAGATAAGTAAAAGAATTTGGCATGCCACACAGAGAGTCTCACAAACTGCAGGTTGCCTATGACTGTATTAAAGGTTAATTTACTTACTAGAAATAACAGCCAAATCTCTATAAAATCACACCATAGTTTCTGGGGGGGAAAAAAAAAATTCTGGAGAATAAAGTCCTGTATGTAGAAAAAGCGAAATGGTCATACCGGAATATCTTTGATCATTAGTTTGTTTGATGAGAGCAGACCTGAGGCAAAACAGTCACAACATCAACCAAGTATTTGGGAGAGGGGGGGTGGAAATTGTCTAATTTGGTTCTCGACTATACGGAAGGAATAATACTACAAGAAAATTTTTTTCTTTTGCCTCCATGCCTTGTTTTGCTACAATTACAAGCAGGAATCTACAAATTTAGATTCTTATTAGCTTTATTGACTTATTGGTTGCATGCTCATGCTTTCATTTGCAATTGAAGAACAAGGAATGAACTAAGCCCTCAGCTATTAACTTCCAACAATAAACTACTATAAAGAGATCCTGTTATTAAGATTTTACAACAGTTACAGCTCAATGTTTGTATTAGCTTTTGATCACTGTAATCTCTCTTCCTCCCCCCTCTCTCTATCTCTCTTTCTCTCCTATTTAGGTATACTTCATGTTTATTTATTCCTCTGCCTGTGATTTAAGTTTACAAACTTTTACAACTTTTATACCAAGTACAAATGCTTAATTGCCATGGTTACAATCATGTCATAACAGCTTCAAACAGTAATAAAATTGCCAAAGTATTTATTTAGCATAATTATTATTATTATTATTATTATTGTTGTTATTATTATTGTTATTATAGATTACTTACACAAACACAAGATCCCAGATTTATTGGTGGGAGAGATAAAGGGGATTTTGTGATGTTAATGCTTCTCCTAAATAGGATTAGCTACATATGAGTCATATGGTTATCTTTTATGTTTTACTTATTTCGGTCATGCTGGGGCACCACCTTGAAGGGTTTTCATCAGACAAATCTACCCCAGTACTTATGTTTTTAAGTCTGCTATGTCTTCTGTTGATCGCATTTGGGGACATAAATAAACCAACACCGGTTGTCAACCAGCAGGAGGGGACAAACATAGACACAGACACACACACACACACACACACACACACACACACACACACATGCATACAAAAGTGGCTTCCATGCAGCTTTTGTCTACCAAATTCACTCACATGGCATTGGTCAACCTGGGGCTATAGTAGAATAGTATTAGGTTGGCCACTAAGTTCCCGCCGTTTTTTTTAAATTTAAATCTTTTAAAAAGTTTAATAAAAAATAACTAATTAATAATGTATTCACCCTTGTTGTTTACAACTTTTTCCCAACGTTCAACAAGATTTTCAATACCTTGCTGGTAGAAATCACCTGATTTCGACTCAAAAAATTGATCCAACCAAACTCTCAATTCTGCATCAGTTCTGAATGAAACTTTGTGCATAACATTTGAAAGAGATTGAAGGAGTGGAAATCCATTGGTGCCAAATCAGGAAAGTACGGCGGGTGTGGCAGCACTTCCCAGCCATGCATTTGAATGGCTTCCATGGTCATA
>NC_043007.1:11728741-11731241 GCF_006345805.1 Octopus sinensis
AAGTGCAGTATCAGAAGATCAGTACTAACTATATTACTCTTATTGGTTTCGGTAGGGGGGGGTCTTTTTTTTTATTATTATTATTATTATTATTTTGTTTGCGGACTGATTTATGATAGATGGGGCATTGAGCTAAAACCCTACCCTGCCCGCCCCTTACACACATACCCACACAAACAAAAAAAAAACAACAAAAAAACAAAAAAAAAATACAATCTTTCTTCAATTTATTCTCATATCAAAATTGAAATATATATTAATATGAAAATATGAAAATCTCCAAATGGAGTTTGTAGTTAGTCTAACTTGTTCGTTCTCAATCAGTGAGTGTTTTTTAGAAGAACCACCACCACCCACCTTCCTTTGCCCTTCAAGTTCGTCTAAAGGCAATTTTTGTTTCGCACGATATTCATTCGGAGTTTATCCATTGAGAGTTAATGTACCATTCACCCTCTCTGCAGTGGGGCAGGGTGAAGAACGGTAAGGAGGGGCAACGGAACTTTGGGATGATATAATGCACCAGCCTTCCATTATTACTTAGGGAATCTATAAATCCAGTCAGCTTCAGTTCTCATCATTTTCATCTGTGTTGATAAACAAACATTTGCTTAAATACTGTAATTCTGAATCGAACGACGTGGTGGTGATGGTGGTGGGGGAATAAGCCATGACTGGGATTTCTTTTAATCTTTGGTCTCCTTGATCAGGAGTGGCCTTGGGCTAAATACTCAATAAAAATAGCAAACAACTTTATTCTAAAAGTAAAAGTGGTGGTCGTGGTAAGGTTTGCGGAGATTTTTTTTTTTTTTTATGAGAGTGGTTTATCAAAAAGATCATAAAATTTCAAACCAACCACATTCCTTTTTAGCAATTCTCCCTTTCTACCCCTTTCTTTCTTTCTTTCTCTCTCTCTCTCACCCCCCCCCCCCACACACTATCTTTCATGTCCTCTTTCTCCTTCCGTCCCTCATCTTCACTCCTCTTCCTCTCTGCTTTTTAGTACATCTCTCACTTCTCATACGTACTCTTCTCCCCCCTCTCTCTCTCTCTCTTTTCTCTCTCTCTCTATAATATATATATAGTATATATAAAAATCTTCTTTTCATTTTGCTTCTGTCTTTTACTTGTGAAAGCAGTTAGTATTAAGAGACATGAGGCTCAACAAGGTATAAAAGAGTTATTTTTTTCATGTCCCTGTTAGCATAAAAATGTATCAGGCTATCCACCAATGTCCATATACAAGAAAGGGACATGACATCATCATGATCATCATTATCATCATCATTTTAGCATCCACTTTTCAATGCTTGCATGGGTCAGATAGAATTTGTTGAGGTAGATTTTCTATGTGGCTGGATGCCCTTCCTTTTGCCATCCCCCAATTATTTCCAAGGTAATATTACCCCATGAGCAGACATGTCTGTAAAGACTGAAAACAAAGGACATGATGGTGGATGCTTGCTTACAACGGTCATGTGATGTCAAGGCAAGGAGACAGTAACACACACAAACACAAACACACACACACACACACACACACATACAACACACATGCCAACATGCATATGTAAATATATTTATATATCCAAATTTAGGAAATGGAGAAGGTAAAAAACCCAGGCTGCATATGTTTCCTAACAAGCAGAACCTCAGAATTAGTAATTACTCAATGAGGGGTACTTCATTAGGTATTCATCAGGCTAAATATACCTTAGTCAAATGAAGGTCACATTGTTTTCAAGGAATCCCAAGTCAATTTGTAGGTGATTTGATTGAAAATGTGTGGAAAGCAAGCTTAAAAAGATTAAAGACTCCACATTCAAGCCTATTTGAGTTCTTCAGGCTTGAAATATTTTTACAGGAATTTTGTTGCTTATAATCCTTGTTAAATACTGATCCAGAAGATATTAATTAGGATGATGCCACACTCAGAACATTAGATTGGGTCCTTGTGCAAGGAGCACAACTTTAACCCTTTTGCATATTTAGACCAGCCATATTGGGCCCCATATCTACATGCTTTACAGTGTGGAGGCACATGCCCTAGTGGTTAGAGCAGCGGACTCGCGGTTGATGGATCGCGGGTTCGAATCTCAGACCGGGCAATGTGTGTGTTTATGAGCGAAACACCTAAGCTCCATGCAGCTCCTGCAGAAGGTAATGGCAAACTTCTGCTGACTCTTTCGCCACAACTTTCTCTCACTCTTTCCTCCTGCATCTTGCAGCTCACCTGTGACAGACCGGTGTCCCGTCCAGGTGGGGAACCTATACGCCAAGGAGACCGGGAAACTGGCCCTTATGAGCCAGGTATGGCTTGAGAAGGAACAAACAAAAAAAAATGCTTTACATTCAAACAATCCAGATCCAGCCTCTTACACATATCCTACAATGTCATTCTAGAAGTAAACAATCACATCATCAAAACCTCAAAGCTAAAAGATAATTAATGCATGATTAATTTAAAACATGAATAAGTTAGTTTATGAAAAACAACAGAACG
>NC_043007.1:11736241-11743741 GCF_006345805.1 Octopus sinensis
GTCTTTGTTCTTGCTCACCCCCGGGACACAGCATCAGCAACACTTTAGCCAATTAGTCAGCAATCTGGTTTTTCTTTGTTTTTTGTTTTTTTCTTGAGAATCCTCAAGAGCAAATATTGTAAATCAAAATACATGGTTCATTAAGTCAAATTAAATCAAACCTAGTTTGTGAAAGATGATTATTTTATCGATCCTGAGAGTTACTTTAATTTTTTTTTAAGAAAGAAAAAAAAAAAAATGAAACCAACTCACACCCAAGGAGATTTGAACTCGAGATGCATGGGAAACAGAGTTAAATGCTGCTAGGCATTTAGTGCACTGCTCCATCACTGCCACCAACAAGCTAGTATAACACCTAAACCCTATCAAAATGCATTTATATTCTATTTAGCTTTCATTGATTGCACAGTTTATATTCTTTGTTACACTATTTTCTGCTGTTGCATTGAAATTTATTTCTGTCAATCCTGATGTTACATGCATATGTGCATGTGTGTGCACACATATATATATATTTATATGCACACACACACACACAAATACATACATATATAGAGATATATATGTACACATGTATATATATATATATATATATATATATATATATATATGCACACATATATATGTATATATACATATCTGTGTATGTATGTGTATATATATATATATGCACACATAGATAGTTATATATAGCCAATGCCAGCATGGAAAACACGTTAAATGATGATACACACACAGACACATACACACACAAAACCAATGCCAGCATGGAAAATGGATGTTAAATGATGATGATGCATGTGTGTGTACACATATACATAATATACTATATATGTGCACACACACACACACACATACATTCATACACACACACACACATACATACGTACATACACATACATACATACATACACACACACACATACATATATACATACAGTCCTTTTTTGATTCCACTCAAATGTTTTGAAAGAAATCATATACAGGTGTCCACTTAACTGCAGAACAATAATACTCTGTTCAAAATTGACTGCAAATTAACTCTTGATTCCTCTTTAAAAACATATTCTTCTTTTGTTTCTCTTCTTTTCCTCTCTGACAATTCTTCACCTCTTCTTCTTCTTCTTTTTCTTGCTACAAGAGAGAAACAAATTTCTGTATCTATTCATTTGACAGGAACAAAACTACAAAAGTATTCATTGAGAACTTGTTATATATTCCACTAATAGATTTTCTATTGATCTATTTCATTTCCCAACTGAAGCAGATGTAGGTATTAAGCTTGACATTTATTTTTCAACCAATTATCTTTTAGTGGTTACCATTTAATCAGTAAAGGTTGTTGAGGTCTCTTGTAAATTAACAAGCAACTATAAACACTATTTAAAAAAAAGTAAATGAAGAAATCTTACTTCATATCTGCTATGTACATATAAATACGTTGTCGCGTATGCATGGGATTGTAAAATCCGAAATGAATTGGTGGAAAACGAGTGAGAGATTTGGTAGCTTAACCGAATGGAAGTATTTCAGCTGACATTTAAAGGATGTCAATTCTTTCCAGCTTAACACATTCTCTTCTGGTATTTATTTATTTATTTATTTATTCATTCATTTATTTATATATTTTTTATTTTACCTTCAGTTTTGCAATTTTTCTTTTTTGTCCTCTTTCCAAACACCGCGAACACGTAACACTTGCAGTATCTTACTTGTGTTTTTTTTTTAAATTTTTTGTTCCAAAACACTAAAAATTATCTCCATCAATATCATCATCATCACCATCTTCATCATCATCATCATCATTATCATTATCATCTTCATCATCATCATCATCATTATAATTTTCATCATCATCATCATTTTCATCATCATCATCATTATCATCATCATCATCATTATCATCTTCATCATCATCATCGTCATCATCATCATCGTCATCATCATCATCATCATTATAATTTTCATCATCATCACCATCTTTTCATCATCATCATTTTCATCATCATCACCATCTTTTCATCATCATCATCATCATCACTGTCACTATCACCACCGCCATTGTCATCATCGTCGTCATCATCTCAGTCATCATCAGCATCATCAATGTCATCACCATTATCATCATCACTGCCATCATCATCATTATCATCCTTATCATCATCACCATTATCATCCTTATCATCATCACCATCTCTGTCATCATCATTTTAACGACTTTCATCTGTAACGGTGTGTGTGTGTGAATGTACCACTTTTCCTCATCCCCCGTCTTATTTCGCCTTTAAGATCCAATATCCTATGAACTGATCTTCAGTTCTTCTATGTCGTCTTTTAGCCTTCTGTTGCCTTCAAAAGCCTTTCACTATCAGCAGCTGACACTTTTTCATCCAGCAGGTATTGTCCATTTATTTACATCACAGCTGCATTCATGCACACACCAGCTAATGTCTAGCCACTTTCGCATTTCACTTATGCTCTTTGCCTTTCATGCAAGTTAATGTTGCACATCCAGCGGATCACACTCATTTCATTTCCTCTCTTTCTCTTTCTCTCTCTCTCTCTCTTTTTCTCTCCATAGCTTTGCACATCCATCCGCCACTTTCAATGCCCTGCATTTTAATACCCTGCAACGTTATTGCACTTCATACGCAGGCTTAATGCAATCTATCTATTGTGCAGTGTGTGCAGTGAGAAAGATCCTTTATTGTCATTGACAATAACAAGTGTGTTAATGTATTGTGATGTACACACACACACACACACACACATACACCACACACACACACACATACACGCACACATACACACATATGATTTATATACAGGGTGCGATGGGTAAATTTTCGCCCTCTTATATTTTAAATTTCACATATGCACATTGTTTGTTTTTGATTTTGTTGACTACACAGTATAGTGGGGTCAGTTGGGCACCGTCTGTGAGAAAAACAGCACCATTACACAATTCACTCTGCCAGAAATTTGGAAACAACATGCTGTACTGTTTGGCATTCGCACTGTAAGCTCCAATACGAACATGCACCAAGAGTGACAAAAATCAAACATCCAGTCAACATCATGGTGTTTGGAGTGATCACTAGTGATGGCAACGTTATGCCTCCATTCTTCTTCCCACATGGCTTCAGATTCAACACAGAGGCCTACATCAAGTGCCTGGAGGAGGTAGTGCTGCCCTGGGTCAAAAGGGTGGCTACTGCAAGACCCTATATCTGGCAACAAGACTCTGCACCATGCCACACAAGCAGAAGAACCCAGTCATGGCTGTCAGACAATAACTGCGACCACATCACCCCCTAACATCTGACCACCTAACTCCCCACACTGCAACCCCCTTGATTATCTTGTGTGGAGCATTGTTGAGCGAGAGACCAAGAAAACTCCTTGTAACACCGAAAATGAATTGAAGGTAAAGATTATGGCAGCATTCACCAACTTAAACAAGGAGACCGTCCAGAAGAGTTGCAGGAGATTCTCAAGTCGTCTGGAGGCTGTGGTTGAAGTGAATGCTGATTTTACTGAATAAATTTGCCCTTTAGTATTTCAAGATGTTTTTATGTAATTTTGGTAAATACATCTTTTAAGATGTCAATGTTATTTTCATTTTTGCGTAATTTAGATGACAGTCTATTCACCCCACCCTGTATATGTATACACACACACACACACACATTTGTATATCTGCACACACGTGCATATCAGTACATGATACATCATACACACACACACAAAACACACACATGCACACTCACACACATATACAGATAATGGCGCCTTGTGTAGTTTCTGGCCTTACCAGCTCCTGTTAAACCATCCAACCCATGCCAGCATGGAAAAACGGATGTTAAGTTATGATGATGAAGATGATCATGATTTAGATGCAGTCATAGTTGTATGTTCAAGAAATTTGGTTTAGGGCCACTTAACTAGGGTTTCAGTCTCACTGCATGGACACTGTCAGCTAATGTCCTCTACTTTAGCTGTGGCTTTGAAGTGAAATCAGTTGATGGAAACTTAAGCCCATTGCATATGTATGAGTGTGTGTGTGTGTGCATGTGATGTCATACTTCTCTTCATCTTGACATGCTTGCATGCTTTTTTTCATGTCAACTTCACTGTTCGTGCATGAGGGTCTGCAGCTTGCAGAACTGCAAACCCTGGTGGGAACTTGGCTTCATGTTAGAGGATGATGGGATTGAACTATGAGAAAGGGTAGGAGCAGCAGTGCAGGTTCTTGTAGGGGATCTACATAGCTATTAGCATCTACTTAGGGGAAGGGGAGCGAAAGAGAAAAGGAACAGAAGAGCTGCATGTGGGGGATAACAGCTGTAAGGTACCTTAGGTGGCCCCTCAAGGCTCAAGATGAAGTGAAAAATCAGTTGTCAAGATTGTACGTGAAGGAGAATGATGAGATGGGGACACAGACTCCCAAAAGGGATTAAGGGTAGATGAGAGAGGAGCTGTGAGCTGGGGGAGATAGAAGAATTCACAAGAGAATATCAATAGGAACACAGGAGTGATAAAGTCAAAACAGTTGCTGGTGAGGGGGATGACATGGTTGGGTAGTCTGCAAGAGCGAAGGGGATGGAGAAGAGACAGGCCTAATGCATGGGTGGAGAGCATGTAATATTTGTGGAGAGCACAACACATAGAACTTCTAGAACTCGGTTTTTACTGAGAAGGACAGGTCCGTATTTGTCTCTCCCCACTGTTTGATGACCAGTTGATAAACCCATAGCTTAGCAGTTTGGCATAAAGAGAATGACAGAATAAGTATCAAATTTAAAAAATAAGTACTGGGGTTCGTTGACTTGTTTGGCTAACACCCTTCAAGATGGTCCCCCAACATGGCTGTAGTCCAGTGACTGTAACTAGTAAAAGATATATATATATATATATATGTGTGTGTGTGTGTGTTTTGTTTGTTCCCTCTTAAGCCGTGACTGGCTCATTAGGGCTGGTTTCCCAGTTTCCTTGGCATATAGGTTCCCCACCTTGATGGGACGCTAGTCCATCGCAGGTGAGCTGCTAGATGCAGGAAGAAAGAGTGAGAGAAAGTTGTGGCGAAAAAGTCAGCAGAAGTTTGCCATTACCTTCTGCCAGAGCAACGTGGTGCTTAGGTGTTTCGCTCATAAACACACACATCGCCCGGTCTGAGATTCAAACCCGCGATTCCTTGACTGTGAGTCTGCTGCTCTAACTACTAGGTCATGTGCCTCGACACATATATATATATATACATACATATATATATATATATATATATATATATATATATTGTTGGCATCCCTTTTGTTTCGGGAGACAATGGAGTTGCGCATAAAATAGTCTAGTCCGGCTTTTACATTTCATGTCCTAATACATCTCCTGCTGTGGCTGTTTAGTCCTATCCTGGACAAACACTCCCTCTGGCAGGTGCCGCAAATGTAGCGAAGACTTTGCCTGGCTGGTTGTAATGTCATAGTTTCTTGTTGACGTCTTTTCTTGTCTTTCCATTTCTCCTCTCTCTCTGTCACTCCTTTGTATTCCCTCTTTTACGGTACGTCGCCAATCTCCACGGTTGCTGGCAATTGCTTCTCAACTGCTAATATTGATGTTGCAGGCCTTCATGTCCCTTTTGCAAACATCCTTGTAACGTAAGAACAGTCTACCCACAGACCTAGATATATATATATATATATATCCACAAGCACTCAAACAGAGTCCTCAACTTGTCCCATTTGCCAAAAAGTTTGCAAGGCACCAGCAGGCCTCAAGAGACACATTCATGTTCACAGAACATGATTACCACTTTATTTTACAGAACCCTCATTTGTCGGTCACAACAAGAGACTTCATCACACACACACATACACACACATTTTAAAGCCATTTATGATTATCAGCAACAACTAGTATCACTACTACCACCAATAGAACTACTATTGCTACTACTATTACCATGTCACCATTGTCACCATCACTGCTGCCATCGTTAACTCACATCGTTAACTCATGCTGTTGTGATTTTAGATGATTTCACAATTTATAATTTATTTCAAGCATATTTTAATTTCTTTCAACTGCCAACCCACAGGAGAAATAAATAATGTTTTAACCGTCACTGTGCACACATCATGAAAGATTATGTTACACGGATGAGATGGCTGCTTGAATTAACAATTGTACATCATGCACGATATAGGTGTGTTCTGAGAGATGTAGTGCTGCACATGTATATATGTGGACATAAAATGTGTGCATAGAGGCATATATGTGCACAGACAGACAAGTAAAATAGGGATACAGTGAGAATTAAGATATATATATTCTATAGATCTCTTTAACTTATTTGATAATGAGGAAGACTGAAGAAAAAAGAAGGGACAAAATTAAAGTAAAAACAAGCATAAAAACCATCAAGAAGTTATCTTTTATTTCTTGCTTGGTTCAGTCTTTGGACTGCGACCATGTTGGGGCACCACCTTGAAGGATTTTATAATTGAATAGATCGACCCCAGTACTTATTATTTTTAAAACCTGGTACTTATTTTATTGGACTCTTTTTGTTGAACAGCTAAGTTACTGGAACATAAACAAACTAACACTGGTTGTCAAGTGGTGGTGCTGGTGAGGTCAAATAAAGACAGACACACACACACACACACACACACACACACACACACATATATATAAATACGATGAGCTTTGCTTCAGTTTCTGTCTACCAAATCCACTCACAAAGCTGATCATGGCCTTTGCCAGCCTCCTTTGGCCCCTGTACCGGTGGCACGTAAAAAGCACCCACTACACTCATGGAGTGGTTGGCATTAGGAAGGGCATCCAGCTGTGGAAACACTGCCAGATCAGACTGGAGCCTGGTGCAGCCTCCTGGCTTCACAGATCCCAGTCGAACCATCCAACCCATGCTAGCATGGAAAATGGACGTTAAATGACGATGATGATGATGAAAGCTTTAAATAAAAAAAACAAGTTATGTAATAAAATATACTGTGTGATAATTATAGATTTGCAGACAAGGAACTTGCTTTAAGTGTAGCAGTTCAGTTTTTGCTTTAATCATCCTTACCTTCTTGTACGTATTTGCCTAATTATCTAGAAGGCAAGTTCCATTCAGAATTTATAATTGTATTTTTAGTGCTAGCAATGATGTCTTGTTGAATAATTTATTGGTTTATAGGATGTACATACACCGCAACTCCTTATGTATATATAACCAATATGTATGCCCTCGAACAAGATTGTGCGTCCTTTTTCAAGTAAAGAAACCTTATTTGAAACATTAGAATTTACCCTCACTTCATAGAAATAATTGGTGTTAGTCATTTCAAAGTATACTATTATTTTCAATTTTGTAGGCAAACATGAAAGACAACTCTAGACAGGTTTAAATTTTATTCTGCCCTTGTCAGCTAAACACAGCATTGTATCAACACACTAAGTATCCAAGCTTTATCAAGTCTATATTATGTCTCTCTCTTC
>NC_043007.1:11746241-11756241 GCF_006345805.1 Octopus sinensis
TTTGAATTGAATCATATTTCACTGCTTAAAAGAGAATAAGAGAGAGATTGAGAGAGAATATTATATTGATTTGTTTAAATTATAACTTTTTATTGAATTTTAATTCAAACTCAAATTGAAATTCAATTTTTAAAAGTTTTCAATACAGAGACACAGAAACACACACAGTCACACACAAACTTAGACACACACAGATATGTGCACACATAATACACGAGCTATTGTTTATTTTCATAAAGTTGAACTTTGCATGAATTGACTAAAAGTTCAACGGAATATTCACATCCAAACATTAGCTGTAGACATTTACACAAAGGACCCACCCCTATCCCTAACCTCGTCTTTAGATTAAGTAGTTTGTGCAGTTTGAAACTTCAACATTATCACCGTAATGGCAGACGTTATATCTCCGAAGCAATTAAATATCCAGTTTCTTTTTGATTTATTGCATTACACACGAGAAAGTAAATTCATTCTGGTAATGAGGAAATAGCTGTATATATGTGTTGTATAATTTGGAAGCGAAGTCAGAGAGAAATTGAAGAAGCTATCCAAGTAAAACACGCTTTTGGCAGGAAATCTTAACTGTTTGCAAGAATATCTTTAATATCAAAAGCTAGATTCATAAAACTAGCGCAAGCAATCACTCATAATGTCAATGATTTATCCTTCATCAAGGGCATTTTTTCCATTTAGAAACTGTTGTAGTAATTGCTTATATAGTTAGAAACCTTCCTTATGACTAAGTGCTCAAATAAAACAAGGTTTGAATTTGTCAGTCAAGGCTGAGATCAGTTAGGTTAGCTGCCTTGTTCAATAGTGGTGGCGCAGTTTCTACAGTAAACTTGGCTAACTGACAGGTCCATTTTACATGCTAGAGTAGGTAGCTGTTTTACAAAACCACACAATTACAATTTGTTGTTCTACATGCATCTCAGACTGGCCCAGTTAATAGTATTTCTGTGCCCGTACGGTTTAAACCATTGCCTGCCCTTTGTATGTGATACACAGGACATATTTACTTGGCATCCATACATCATATATGAAACACTTTCCTTTCTTTTTTCAATTCTTTTTGTTTTAGCCAACAAAGCGCAGGAGTGGCTGTGTGGTAAGTAGCTTGCTTACTAACCACATGGTTCTGGGTTCAATCTCACTGCATGGAACCTTGGGCAAATGTCTTCTACTATAGCCTCGGGCCGGCCAAAGCCTTGTGAGTGGATTTGGTAGACAGAAACTGAAAGCAGCCCATCGTATATATGTATATATATATGTATGTGTGTGTATATGTTTGTGTGTCTGTGTTTGTCCCCCCCAACATTGCTTGACAACCGATGCTGGTGTGTTTACGTCCCTGTCACCTAGCGGTTCGGCAAAAGAGACTGATAGAATAAGTACTAGGCTAACAAAGAATAAGCCCTGGGGGTCGATTTGTTCGACTAAAGGCGGTGCTCCAGCATGACTGCAGTCAAATGACTGGAACAAGTAAAAAAAAGAAAGAAAATAGACTAACTTGGGACTTATGAAAGAGAATCTTTATATCACTCAGAACATATGAAACAAGGGCTAGAAATAGCAACCACATTCCTTCAAATCACACCCTATCATCTTAATCTTTTGCTTGTCTTGTGTATTACATGTGATTCCCAAAACATATACTTCCTTGGCCTCCATGAATCATATATTGTTATATAGATACCCTTTTTTTTTTTCAACCATCACAGTAACTTGGGACTTATGAAATGGAAGCTTTATATTGCTCAGAACATATGGAACAAGGGCTAACTAAAAGTCTGAAAATAAGTATGGATGTGCGTGGATGTTTAGTTCAAACCTATGAAAATATTTTGGACTGCCAAATGTTTAGCTTGAACCAGCAATGCCTCTTAGTAAATCTGCCAGACAGGAGTTTCTTGAAAAGTTATAATTCCTGGGCTGAATGTGCTCTAAAACAGTTTATTCTCAAAAATACCCCGACTTTCTTTGAGAACATCATCACTCTACCCCACCACTAGTCCTCTACAAGATGATAAATGTGCAGGTTCCACCAGCTGTGTGACTCAACTGATAGATGACTGGTACTCACATGCCAAGTACTCAGTCTTGGGTTTTGTTTGACCCAGTAGCGCAGCTCTATCAAAGAGATGATGACGAGATGTGGGAAAATTTGCCTGACAAGGAGTGAACGCACATGCATTCATCATCCAGGAATCTCTGCAATGATAAAGTTACCAGTAAGCCTCAGAAGTAGTTGAATTTATTTAAGTTAATATGAAAGATAAAAAACATCTTGTGTCACTTTACTAAGCTTAACATTCACATAAAATTCTCAAGAAAGTTTGCATCTGTTTGTTTGTTATTATAACAGAAAAAATAAAATAGATTTATGTAATCCAATCCATCTTATTTAAAAATAAAACTCTGTAAGTTACTTCTCAACATGAAATGTTCTCCATCAGAAAATTTTTTTTTTTTTGTTCTTTGTTTTTCTCTTCTCTTAACTTCATAAAAACAGGGGAAAGGTTAAATTTAAAACCTTCATATGTTTTATGAATGTCACTTAAACTAGAACAATTTGTGACTTTTTTTTTTTTTTTACTGGAGTGATGTGGGGAATATGACTGTTATAGTGTTATAGTAATAATGAACCCAGAGTCAGATATATTATGATGTTATGTCTTGCTTGACAAAGACTAGCAGATATTGAAATCCACTCAAGATATTTTCAGTCCCTATGCTAGTTTTTCGTTTAAGGGGATGAAATTGCTATGTTACATCTCTCTCTCTCTCTCTCTCCCATTCCTGCCTTCTTTCTTAATCTCTGTACCATGGCCTAGTGACAAACATTACAAAACAATATGCAGTAAATGTACAATACATGTGTTTGGTATAAACAGGGGAAACTGATCTTGACTTCCAAATAATTGTTCAGTTTTCGTAGAATTTAATCATCAGCTTCTGAAGTAAATTTTATCAAAAGTTATGATGGTGAGCTTCACCCTCCACATCATCTACATTCCAATACTCTTTTACTCTTTTACTTGTTTCAGTCATTTGACTGCGGCCATGCTGGAGCACCACCTTTAGTCACGCAAATTGACCCCAGGACTTATTCTTTGCAAGCCTAGTACTTATTCTATTGGTCTCTTTTGCCGAACCACTAAGTTACGGGGGTCATAAACACACCACCATCGGTTGTCAAGCGATGCTGGGGGGACAAACACAGACACACAAACATATACACACACATACATACATATATATATATATGTATATATCAGCATGATCACCGTGATTGACCAGGCTATCAGATGTTGTTACACATCGCTGGTCACAATGCGCTTTGCATTGTTTTAGCCTTCAGATGACGCCACCCCACTGGCTAAGCAAGCAGGCCAATATATGTATATATATATATATATATATATATATATACACACACATATATACGATGGGCTTCCTTCAGTTTCCGTCTACCAAATCCACTCACAAGGCTTTGGTCGGTCCGAGGCTATAATAGAAGACACTTGCCCAAGGTGCCACACAGTGGGAATGAACCCGGAACCATGTGGTTGGTAAGCAAGCTACTTACCACACAGCTACTCCTCATTCCCTTCTAACTGGAACTAGCAAGTGAGTAGTGATACTCTCAACTATTTAATTATATTATTTGCATAACCTGGGGCATGGGTGTTATTATAAATTTCATCTTACATGGTGTTATTTTTATTTCTATTTTTATTAAGGTTGTTGAAAAGTTGACCCTTTATTGTACCTAGTTTAGAACATCAATTTCTAGGAAATAACCAAATTTTTGTAACAACTGCCCTTGTGCCACCACCTCAAACTTATAATTACATCATCAGTGAATGAGTCATCAGTGATAAAATTTGCAGTCTGATTTCAATTCCCTGTTTGGAACCACTACGCTTATAACATCAATCCTTTTTGAGAAACCATGTAATTACCTCTCCTCTACAAGCCTTAAACTTGATGCTTCTGTAAAAAATTCCTCATTGTTCTCTGGTTTTCCGTGTTTCTATAGTAACAGTATGTATTCTTCAGTGGAGCTTGTTTGTTCCAAAGATGAAACATTAGCGTCATTTGAACTGTGATGTTATTCTGGAAATTATTTGCAAGTCTGTTATTACTTTTCAGCTTCCCAACCATCTAACATGACAACCTGGTGGGAAATCTACACTGCATTACTATTCTTTCACAATGTATTCTGTGATTCATTATAGAAAAAGTAACTAGATCCTAAACTATAATTTACTCTTCAACAAAACACGTTTTCAGCTTTCAGATTTTTACTCTCCATTTCCTTCCAAATAGCAAAAGTAATTTTTTTTTTTCTTCAGAAAATTGCTTTTGTAATGTGTTTGCCAAAATTAAAGAAATGCTATACTGTGTCTTACATTTGTCAAGTTTCTTTGTTATGTATTTTTGTAAACACAGTTTTCATTAATCTCTTTATATTGGCAGTGGTTGGGGCGGTGTTTTAATACCTGAATTGTTGGCTTATGTGTTCGCCTGTTTGTTTTTAAACAGAGTTTTTTTTTTTTTTCACCTGCCAACATCCATCAAGGAAGTTTCTGAATGAAGTACACAAATTTAAGAGATGTGTATTATGTGAAGTGTATAACATGCTTAGGTTTAGAACCTGTGACCTTTAACTCAGTAGTTTAACTTCTTATATAGTACTACAGTAACTAGTTACTATAGTAACTGCCATCACTATACCTTTTCATCTCTCATTCACCATACTTCTACCTAAACAAGCACCTGGGCAGGCGCCATCAACCATACCTAAACCTACCTGTCACTAGACCTTTACCTTAGTAATACCTTAACTGTATAACAATTATTATATACCCTACCTCAGCAATATTTCCTGCATGAATATAAGACCTGCGTTATATGCCTCAGATATATGAATGAATACATGTAACAAACCAGATTGTAATAGGAATCTTCCATTTTTGTGAGAGGCAGCTTGAGAGTGGATAAACACATGTTATAAGCATCCCTTCTTCAATTAAATGGATCAAGTGCCAGGATTTCCCTTGCTCTATCTTAACTAACACCTTAACAGGTTGGTCATGTGCTATTCAGCTTAAATACATTGTAAGAATTTTTCTTCCTTTTATTCAGGACAAATCAATTAGAATTCTAAGTACAACAGGCGCAGTAGTGGGCATAGGTGCAGGAGTGGCTGTGTGGTAAGTAGCTTGCTTACCAACCACATGGTTCCGGGTTCAGTCCCACTGCGTGACATCTTGGGCAAGTGTTTTCTACTATAGCCTCGGGCTGACCGAAGCCTTGTGCATGGATTTGGTTGGTGGAAACTGAAAGAAACTTGTCATATATATATATATATATATATATATATATATATATATATATATATGTATGTATCTATGTGTATGTCTGTGTGTGTGTTTGTCTCCCCACCATTGCTTGACAATCAATGTTGGTGTGTTTACATCCCCGTAACTTAGCGGTTCAACAAAAGAGACTGATAGAATAAGTACTAGGTTAGGCTTACAAAGAATAAGTCCTGGGATCGATTTGTTTGACTAAAGGCAGTGCTCCAGCATGGCTGCTGTCAAATGACTGAAACAAACAAAAGAATAAAAGAATATCTTTGTTAAAGTTTACAGTGCAGGCATTGTTAAAAGGCTTGCTTTTCAACCACATAGTTTCAAGTTCAGTCCCATCACATGGCATGTTTAGCAAATGTCCCTACCATAGATCTGGGCTGACCAATCCCTTGTGATTGTGTTTAGTAGGGAGAAAGTAAGTAGAAGGATGTTACTTCACTTGTATGTTTTTCAGGTTTTAGATTATTTTAGTAATTTTTTTTTTCCACCTTCCCCAGATTTCTTGGAATTTGGAAGTGCTGGAGTACTTAGGAATCATGTTATTTTTTGTACTAATAGCTAATTAGTTAGTGTTTGTACTAATATTTTGTTGACTTTATAAGATTCTTTTATACAGGTTTTATTAATAGTTGTACTTTCTATCATGTTTTGACAATGTTCACATTTACTGAGAAAAATAAATATTTGTGTGTCAAAAGACAGACAGGTTAAGTATTTAACCCAGCAACTCTGCCATATTATATTAAAAGTGAAGGTGCATGGCTTAGTGGTTAGGGTGTCAGCATCATGATCGTAAGATTGTGGTTTCGATCCCTGGACTGGGCAACATGTTGTGTTCTTGAGCAAAACACTTCATTTCACGTTGCTCCAGTCCACTCAGCTGGGAAAAATGAGTAACGCTGTGATGGACTGGCGTCCCGTCCTGTTGGGGAACCCATACACCATTGAAACCGGGAAACCAGGCCCATGAGCCTGGCTAGGCTTTAAATGGGCGCATTTATTTATTATTTATATCATATTAAAGGTTAGTTTTATCCTGCATGTTTTACCATTATTTAAAGACGGTAGTGTAATATTCGTGGAAGATCTGACTGCAATTTCTCGCATTTAAGTAACTTTGTAGAGGTTAACTGTTTGTGCTGTTAATTCTGTAGGATATTGACACCAACTTAAGCAGTTATAATTCCAAGAAATTCATAACATACTATATATTGGAATAATACATTATTTACAAGCATATTAGCATTATTTCTAAGAGAAGCCAATATATCTAATACATTTAAATCACCTTGCACAAAGGCTATCATGAATAACATTATTAATATAGTAGATGTTTCAATGAAGAACTTATGATTCTGGTACCTGTCCCTTAGTAATCATTCATTTTCAAAAGTATTTGAAAGCTATAACATGAAATAACAACAAAATGGAATGCAATTAAGTATGTGGACATGTTGAAAATACCTCATGGAATGACGACCATGTCTTGCATAGTTATGGGCTGCTCTTTGGCAAGGCATAGTGCCTGTTCAGCAACGCTGTCAGGGAAACGGTTAAGTCATGGGACTACAGCATGGCAGATTGCGAAGAGGTAGCAGAAGAGCTCAACTGAGTCAATGGTGCTTCTTACATTGAAGCTGAGTGAAGGAATCCTAGAAGATCAGTGATCAGGATCACCAAACCCCATCAAGTGAGTTACTGCAATGCATCCGTATAAGTGACATCCATGGTTGTGTAATAAGCTAATGAAAGATTCGTTCCGACTCAAACTCCCAATTCAAATTCATAATAATGGAATTGGAAGACAACAGAGTTATGGGAATCCCAGCCTCGCCTGGCCCCCATGCCAGTGGCACGTAAAAAGCACCATCCGTTCGTGGCCATTTGCCAGACTCGTCTGGCACCTGTGCCGGTGGCACGTAAAAAGCACCCACTACACTCATGGAGTGGTTGGCGTTAGGAAGGGCATCCAGCCGTAGAAACATTGCCAGATCAAACTGGGCCTGGTGCAGCCTTCTGGCTTCCCAGACCCCAGTTGAACCGCCCAACCCATGCTAGCATGGAAAGCCAACGCTAAACGATGATGATGATGATGAGAACAGTGAGAAAAAAAAGAATATATGAAAGCGTAGTGTCACCATTTATTTTGAAGACAGGAATATTCTGGTGATTAAACATGACCTCCATTATATCATCATAATTCAGACTGTATATGAACAGAAAGAGAATTTTTTTACTTCTTAATTGATTTGCGTTTAACACTTTTGATACCAATCTGATACCCAAGACTGCTCTTTGTTCTGCAAAACAAACTTACCATTTTGAATTGATCTAAATTTAAAACTTCTGTCAAAGTTTCATG
Source organism: Octopus sinensis (assembly GCF_006345805.1). Taxonomy (NCBI): domain Eukaryota; kingdom Metazoa; phylum Mollusca; class Cephalopoda; order Octopoda; family Octopodidae; genus Octopus; species Octopus sinensis. Next base: position 11,753,988 of record NC_043007.1, read on the forward strand.
TTCACATCATCATAATCTAGCAGCTCATCAAAAAAAGACTGATAGAATAAGTACCAGACTTAAAAAGAAAAATCTGTACTGAGATCAAGATGTTGCCCCTGCATGGCCACAATCCAATGACCAAAACCAGTAAAATAAAATAAAGCAATGTTACAAACAGTTTAATAATAACAAAGTAACTTTAGGAAATTTTTCATTATTTTCAAAATCGACTGAAAGAAAAGTGATATTTGTTAAATATAATTGTTTTCACTGTTTATATTGACTATAGAAAATTTTCTAGTATTGGGACATGTGTCCAACACATGGACAGCAATTAATTTAAAAGCATTTAAAGCATATCTGATTTTACTTTAAGAAAAAATATATTATGTATGACAGGTAAAGACAGACATAGCCCTTATCCATGGTTGGGTTTTCAAGATTTCTTGAAAAAGAATCATATTTGCTGCAAAGCATTGAACCTGGAGGTTTGATGACATTTTCTGGAATTAATTCAACTCACCACCTATTTTTTTTTTTTTTTTGTATATAATCAGACAATTCACTTGATCCATTTCCATTAGTGTTTTCTTGAGGTTAAATCTGGGGATTGAGATAACCAGTGTAACATAACCAAATGCTTTTGTTGACTTCCTTGATAATTTCCTATACCAGGCTGAAAAATCTATGCTCTTCTCCAAGATTTCCAGATAGCTTGTATTGTTTATGCTGCCCTCAATCTTATATAATGTGACTGATCCCTTTTTCAAACTTTCAACCTCAAACCATGCCATTGCCCCCTCATACAAAACTGTTAAATTCATGTACCCTAGATAAAGTGTTTCTTCTCTTTGATGGTTAACATGCACTCAATCATCAGGGCCAACCAAGTTAAATTTTAACTGTCTGACCTCAGGATATTTTACTTGTTTGATGATTAATTCTTATGCCTCTTATACATATTGAATTTAGATCTGTTGTATGGCCTCTATTTTTTCTCTCATGCGCAACATGTCCCACAAGCATAAACTGCTTTAGTTGATTCTTTTATGCTAATGACACCAATCTACATGTGGTATTTCTGTTGAAATACCAACAGTGGTCATTTTTCTTTTGTTCTTCAACCGCGGTCTTTCTGTTCTGTTCTTCAATAGTGATCATTCTGTTCGTCAATTATGATAATTTTTTTTTTCTGTTCTTAATTGCTAACAATAAATGTCCCAGTCTACCCTTTCAACAGTGGCTACTCTGGATGGTCAGAATAACCACCAGCTTCATTGAAGATATCCTAAGCATAGTCAGCAACTATTATTGAACATCTGACTTCATCATCCATGACTGAAAAAGTCTATTTTAGATTATACAGTCAGTGAATGTTCATTTATATTTCTGTTGATGAACTTCTTTTTGTTTACCCATCACAACAAATTTTAAGATATCATCAAATAGTTAGAAATAGTCTTACATAGAAAATAATATAGACTATCATATATAATATGATATAGAATATTAAAGCTAAAATACTTTTTTCTAAAACATTCTTAAAAACTTTTGCCTGTCCAATGCATTTTTGTAAATTTGTTCTTAATTGACCATGCTTGCATCCAGACTTTTAGTTAGCCCTGGTTTTATATGTTTTGAGATAAAAATATAAAGCTTTTCTTTCATAAGACTCAAGATGCTCTGGTGGTCGAAAAAATTTGGGAATGAGTATCATACATGACGCATAAATGCCAGAGAAATATCTCTGGTGTATCACATGTTACACATAGGAAAAGCAAAGAATTAAATGGACGTTCATTTTGTAATGTTATTAATACTGTTTATAATTGTATTATGCTAATTAAAATGTTTATGTTTCAACTTACAGCATTTAGAAGGACTAAAAACAATATTTTTTTCATTCATGCATAGTTTTAATCATAAGTAATTAAATAAACAGAAATAATTAATGCTTAATTATCAGCACCACACTCTTGTTTTTAAACTATGTGATGCCACTGTGTGTTTTCTTTGAGACTTATTTTAAGTTCTTCATGAGTCACTAACAAAGTGACAAAATTTTTGAGTTCAGACAGTTCCTGGGGGTTTGTAAATATGTGGTTGCATTAGTGCGTGCGTATATGTAGGTCTATGAACTTGCACTTTTGTTCTGCGTGTACTTGTCTCTTTAACATTTAGGTGTGTGTGTGTGTGTGCATCATTATTTTTTAAAGAATTTCAAAGGAAGAATTGAAAAGATTGCTTTTGGAGGATGTGTGTCAGCTTCCTT
>NC_043007.1:11761241-11768741 GCF_006345805.1 Octopus sinensis
GAAGTATCTTGATATACTAACTAGGTTGGAGTGAAATATATAATATCAGTGGATTATTTATTTTGTTGTGTAATAGTCAGCAGTTGAGGGTGTGTGCATGCATGTGTGTGTGTGTGTATGTATGTATGTGTGTACGTGCATATATTCGTGTATATACGATAAATGTAGAAATAGGGGTCTTGTTGAATGCTCAGTCTCAGATGAGATGTCACAGAATCATGAAACAATGACAGCATGGAAAGTCAGATATTAAGCTGACGACGGCGGCGGCGGTAATGATGATGATAATAACGATTATGATGATGATGATGGTGATGATGACTATGATGATGATGACTATGGTGATAATGATGGTGATGATGTTGACGACGACGATGATGATGATGATGTTTGCTGTTCATCTTCCCAGAAATAGATCTGTTGAGAACTTTGAAGAATTTCAAAAGATGTTTCATATCAAAAGAAGACAACTTACTTCTATGATGATAAACTGTCATGGCGCAAAATGACAACGCTGCACCAGTTCACTCAATATTATGAGCAATCTGAAAGAGTTCTATAAATATAGTTCTTCCATCTTTTGACTTTCTTATAAAATGATTTAGATTTCTTGTTCTTTCTCTTGTAAGGTCAGAACAGTTTGTTCATGTCAGAAATGACATCTCATAACAATTCATCAAAATTGTCACTGTGCCACACTTCTGGATATGTACTCCAAGTGTGTTGTGTGTATAAATGTACTTTCATATATGTATGTATGTGTGTAAGTATGCAGACTTGTGTGTGTATTTATTTATAAATATATGTGTATGTGGCCATATATATGCCTGTGAATATATGTGTGTATGTAAATCGGTGTATTCATGTATGTGTGTATGTATATATGTCTATGTGTATGTATGTGTAAACACACACATGTATGTATATAAATATAAAATATATGTGTGTGGTATGTATGTGTAAATATGTGTATTCATGTATGTGTGTATGTATATATGTCTACGTGTATGTGTATGTAAACACACTTCTGGATATGTACTCTGTCTGTTGTGTGTACATGTACTTGTATGTATGTGTGTGTGTACATGTACTTGTATGTATGTGTATAAGTATGCAGACGTGTGTGCATGTATATTTATATATATATGTATATGTGGCTATATGTATGCCTGTATGTATATGCAAATATGTGTGTGTTGTGTATGTATATGTAAGTAGGTGTATTCATGTATGTATATGTTTCTATGTGTGTTGTGTGTAAATGTACTTTCTTGTATGTATGTATGTGTGTGTGTCTATGTATGTACGTGTATAAGTATGTAGATGTGTGTGCATGTATATTTATATATATGCATATGTGACTATATATATATATGCTTGTATGTATATGTAAATAGGTGTATTCGTATATGTGTGTATGTATATATGTCTATGTGTATGTATATGTAAACACACACATGTATGTATATAAATATAAAATATGTGTGTGGTATGTATGTGTAAATATGTGTATTCATGTATGTGTGTATCTATAAATATATCTATGTATATATGTGTGTAAATGTAAATATATATATTTATATATGTATGGATATGTAAATATATGTACATGTGTGTGTATATGAATATTTGTACTTTTATTTAAATATATATATGAATATATAAATATATGTGTGTAAGTATATATAAATATATGTACATTTATGGAAATATATATATATATAATACATATATTATGTATGTATGTATATGTATGTATATGTAAATATACGTACATTTAACCTATTTTACTCATGTGTCGGTATACTATATTACATTTCATTTAACTTTATCATATTGTATTTTTTTTTTGTTTATATAAACAGTAAGAATGTATGTATGAAGTATATATATATATATCTGCATATATAAATAGGTTTATACATATATTTTTTTATTTTACTTTTTTTATTTCAATCCTTAGAAATAGTATTTATATAAGAAGTGTGTATGTGTGCATATATGAATAGATATGTGTATATATATTCCATTTTACTTTATTTATACTCTTTTGTGGCTCTTTATTTGAAAGAATGTATGTAAGAAGTATATATATGTACATATATAAATAGGTACATGTGAGAAGTACATATGAATAGATATATATATGTGTGTGCATATATTAATTGATATGTATGTGTGTGTGTGCATATATATATATATATGTATGTATGTATATATATGTGTGTATATATATATGTATATGTATGTATATATATATATGTATATATATGTATGTATATATATGTATGTATATATATATGTATATATATATATATTATATGTGTGTGTGTGTGTATATATGTGTATATATATATATATATATATATATATTATATATATATATATATATATATACATACACACACACATACTAATTTGTAGGCGAGTATATAGAAAAATATGCATATATGAGGGGGTGGATTATGATACGGATTAACTTATTTTTTTCTAATTGCTTTAAAAAAGCATATAAAAACTAGACAGTAATAAATTAGCTTTAAATAGAGACTGATTTGAGTATAGAATGAAGCCAGTTGTTTCATGGCAAAAGACAGAGGGTAATTTAGAGCCTTCTCAGAAACAAAGAACCAGTTGATAAGTACTGAAATGGCCAGACTTCATCACTTTATCAGTTTATTATCTGTAAATGCTTAATTTTATTCTTCAGTTTATTCTTTGTTTTTTTTTTTTTTGCACTTTCTTCCTTATAATCTGGCCAAGAAGATAAAATTGTAATTTATAGTCAATCTGACCCCTTTTTTTGATCTATTTCTTTATTTCTTTATTTCTGTATATTTCAATTTTAGTTTTGTCTATAAGCTGCTGAAAATGACAAATTTCTTTGGGTATGCATTCTCACACTGAGTAAAATGCCAGTTGGATGATCTAACTATGGACTTATTTAAACAATCGCCCGCAGAGATGCATTTTACACCTAGGATGTTTGATAATGATTGCACTACATATCACCTTTGTACTACAAGTGTAAAAATGTGTCAAAACGATTGTAGTGATTTTAACCCTTTCGTTACCAACCCGGCTGAAACTGCCTCTGGCTCTCTAGTACAAATGTCTTGTTTTCATAAGTTCTGAATTAAAATCTTCCACCAAATCTTAGTCACAATTTATGTTCCTAACACTAGCTTAATGATGACTAAGTTATTTTACTAAATTCTTTGTTATATTTAAAATTAATCGAAAGAAACACAGAGCATCTCATCAGAAATACGGTAACGAAAGGGTTAAATAATGTCATTCATTCCATTTGTTATCATTTTATCTACTTATATAAACTCTGTGGATATTTCAGAATTCTTCCCAGCACAAAGTAGTTTCTGTTTTTTTTTCTCTTGTAAAGCCAGAAATTTATTAATGGTACTTATTCTATAGTTGAAATGGAAAGTGAAGTCAACCTTACTAGGATTTGAACTCTCTACTTTTGAAACACCAAATTGAACTTATTGGGAATATATAGTTAATACATTCATTGTTGTAGCAACTCCACTAACATTTGCACAGGCAGTGTGTGTCTGTCTGTATATGTCTGCATAAGGATGATTGTGTATGTGTGTATGTAATGAAAATCTAAGCAGAGATAGATAAAATATAAATAAGCAGAAATTAGTGTGATGTGGTAATTATTAAAACTATTAGTTGATTAGCCATCTGGCTTAACAGACTAATGACATCAGAAATTTCATTAGTTTCTCTGATTCGTTTCTCTCCCTAGACAAGCTGAGGAAAATAAATGAAAAAATTAGATTATTTACGCTAAAACTCCAACATATTTGCACACAATGCAAACTGTTGGGCTAATGGACATTAAAGGAATAGACTGTTTTAGATGTTGATCTTGTTCACATGAAGAATTGCATATTTATTTGTTTAAAGCATTAGAGAAAGAACAATTTGAAGGAGAATATAAAACAATGAAAAGACAAATAGAATTTGTTGAAAACAAACTTGATTATCTGATGTTCAAGCGAAAAACTTTCCAGCAGAAATAAAACATGAACTGAAATAAATATATAAAAATGAAAGTGTTTTGCAGTTAAGGTTCTACAATAAATCTTTTTTCTTTATCTTCCTGACTTCGGTGCAACATTACTACGCCGTATATCGATTGGAAATTGGTGAGAATTCCTTGACTGTTTCTCAATCTCTCATTCAATAATCATTGAACCATGTTGTTCAACTGTAAAATTTGTAGGAACATGGCACATATTTTTGGGATGTTTCCACTTTGCTGTCCATTTTTGCTTATGATGCTGCTGCTGATGATGATCAGAATGATATTCTATTTTTATGCTGTTTTTTTTTTATTTAAATATCTATGAAACTTTTGTCAAGAAATGTTTAGTGTTTCACCTAAAGTCATAATGTCTTGTATCTTGGCAGACAGTCAATTCTGAGGGAAGAGACCAATATGAAGTCAACAGATTCAAATTCTCTGTACTTCTGGGAGTTTATTTTATGAAGTTGAGAGAGAACAAACATGATAAACAATGTTTGTAACATAGGCACCGGGGATGGGGGGGGGGGCAGGAATTTGAGAAGATGGGTGGAGTGCTTAAATCAGCTCTAGTACTTGAATGACACTGTATTTTCTCAATGTCATAAGGATGAAATGCAAAGTTGACTGCAGCAGGACGTGAACTTTAGACAAGGTCAACTTTGCTTTTCATTCTTTTGGAGACAACAAAATAATGTAATTGTCAAGCAGTCAATTTGGTAGTATCCACTAGCTCCACCACTAAAACAAAATTTCTTCTTTTATACAATAAAAACTGTCGTCATCATCATCGTCATTGTCATTATGATAATTTTCATTCTGTCATTGTACTAATGAAATTTTCATTGCATCAAGTGCGATCCCTCACATCCCTCAATAAAAATACAGAAAAATCTATAGCCTTGGGTTGATTAAAGCCCAGTGAGGAGATTTCATAGATGGAAATTGAAATATATACATCATATATACATGTATATGTATATGATAACTGTATATAATATATATATCACAATGATATTTATTCTCTGATTTGAAGTGGCAATTTTTGAATATAAACAAATGACCGGAAAATGATGAGCTAACCTCAGGCTGAATCAAACCCACAAATCAACACTTTCATGCCTCCTTGCGAATCTGATTGGCCAAACGCTTACCCATCAATTTCAGTCAAATTTAGTTAATATATACTTAAACTGTCTTGATACTACATAAATTATATTTTCATAAACAAACCCGAAAGGCTTTGTGAGTTACAGAGAGAAAGCTACTACGGAAGGATCATAGTATAATAACTGTATAATAACTATATATAATATATATCATCATCATATTCATTCTCCTATTTGAAGTGACAATTTTTAAAGATAAACAAATGATTGAAAAATGATGAGCTAATCTCAGGCTGAATCGAACTCACAAATCGACGCTTTCATGGCTCCTTGCGAATCTGATCAATTTCAGTCAAATTTAGTTAATATATACTTCAACTGTCTTGATACTACATATAAAATATATGAGAGAGAGAGAGAAAATGGAATTCATGAGATTCTTTATTAATCACTACAACCGTTTCGATCCAACAGTCCCTCACAGGTGAGGGACAAATGCACGATGGATCAAAACGAGTGTAGTAATTAATAAAAAATCTCATGGATTCTGTTTTCTTTCTCTTTCTTTCATTTTCTATAAAATCTATGGACACAAAGGAATTCCTGAAGTAAATCCAGTGGTATTTAAATCCATAGTGTTGATGGCATCAGGTGGCCAAATTCAGTGGACACTATTTAGACAGCATACTTCATGATGTATACCCAAATTAAATATTTTCTCTGTGTGTTGGCACATGGCCTAGTGGATAGGGTTTTGTACTCACAATCGCAAGATTGTAGTTTTAATTCCTAGACTGGGTGGTGTATTGTAACCTTGAGCAAGACACTTCATCTCATGTTGTTCTGTGATCACTTCAACACCTAACATGTGGTACACCATGCACCTATTCAGACAATGTTGATTTTATGGAGAGAGTGAGCTAATATGCAGCACGAGCATTTGATCACTATATATATATTTCTTTACTACCCACAAGGGGCTAAACATAGAGAGGACAAATAAGGATGGACAAAGGGATTAAGTCAATTACATTGACCCCAGTGTGTAACTGGTACTTAATTTATTGACCCCGAAAGGATGAAAGGTAAAGTCGACCTCGACAGAATTTGAACTCAGAACGTAACGGCAGACGAAATACAGCTACGCATTTCACCCGGCGTGCTAACGTTTCTGCCAGCTCGCCGTCTTCGAATCACTATATATAAATCATTTGTGCAGGTCATTCAAGCTGAACATTCATACAGTATCTGCCCTTATTTTAATTAATTTTGAAAATAACGAAGAATTTAGTAAAATAATTTTGCCATTACTAAGCTAGTGTTTGGAACATAAATTAGCATGAGAGTTTGGATGAAAGATTTTAATTTAGAACACTTTAAACCTTTTTTTTTTTTTTGTTACCCTATTTCTGTTGAAATCCTCTGCTTTTGTTTCAATTAATTCTGGGAATAATGAAGAATTTAGCAAAATAACTTTCATTATTAATCTGGTGTTTGGAACTTAAATTAACAGGAAATTTTCATGGAAGGCTTTAACTTGGATCTATTTAAGCCCTTTTGTTACTTCATTTCTGTTGAAATACACTGCCGTTCTTTCAATTAATTCTGAGAATAATAAAGAAATTAGAAAACACGTTTCCATTATTAAGCTGGAGTTCAGAACATAAATTAACATGAGATTTCGATGGAAGATTTTTAATTTAGATCACTTTAAAATGAGCTTTGTATCATAGAACCAAAAGCAGGTTGGTATCAAAAGTTTAAAGCCCACTTGGCAACATAACACAGAGAGGACAAACAAGGACAGACTAACGGATTAAGTCGATTATATCGACCCCAGTGCGTAACTAGTATTTATTTAATCGACCCCGAAAGGATGAAAGGCAAAGTCGACCTCGGCGGAATTTGAACTCAGAACGTAGCGGCTGACGAAATACCTATTTCTTTACTACCCACAAGGGGCTAAACACAGAGAGGACAAACAAGGACAGACAAATGGATTAAGTCGATTATATCGACCCCAGTGTGTAACTGGTACTTATTTAATCGACCCCGAAAGGATGAAAGGCAAAGTCAACCTAGGCGGAATTTGAACTCAGAACGTAGCGGCAGATGAAATACCTATTTCTTTACTACCCACAAGGGGCTACACACAAAGAGGACAAACAAGGACAGATAAATGGATTAAGTCGATTATATCGACCCCAGTGTGTAACTGGTACTTATTTAATCAACCCCATAAGGATGAAAGGCAAAGTCAACCTCGGCGGAATTTGAACTCAGAACATAGCAGCAGACGAAATATGGCTACGCATTTCGCCCAGCGTGCTAACAATT
>NC_043007.1:11773741-11776241 GCF_006345805.1 Octopus sinensis
TGGAAAAGTAGCCATTAAATGATGATGATGATGATGATGATGATGAAGAAGAAGAATTATATCTTTTGTCATTTTGATGTCTCTTAAGTACATGGCAGACTATACTTTGCTGAAAAGGTTTCATAAGATTGAAATATTCAGAATTGTCATTGTTCTTAGCATAGATCTAACTCTCTTTACTGCAAATCAACTCCATTTAATCTTTAATAAATTTAGATTTCAGTTCTCTCTCTCTCTCTCTCTCCCCTTATCCCCCTCTCTCCCCCTCTCTCTCTCTCCATTTCTCTCTCATTTTCTTTTCTCTTACTAATGACTTCTCATCGTAGTGGAATTTCAATTTATTAAAAATTCTGTCTTACTACATTCAAGATGTTAGCTTAAACTTTATATATGTGTGTGTGTGTGTATGTGTGTGTGTGTGTGTGTGTATCATGAAGAAGATATCTCTGGGAAAAAATTTTTTTCTTGTGACTACATTGGTTTGTAGGTAATATGTTTGAGAAAAGCAAAGTTTAATTGCTCAGAAGAACACACACTCACACACACACACACACAGAGGAGCTCCGATGCTTTAGCAGAATTATAATGGAAATTAGTGGCATTTCTGCTTTCCCAAACACATTACCATAATGGCTTCGATCTACAGCCAAACCTTCAATTCATCAAGAAAATAACAACAAAAACAACAGTGGTGGGGGGGTAGTGGTGATGGCGGCGGTGGTGGTGGTAGTAGTAGTAGTAGTAGTATCAGTAGTAGTGATGGTGGTAGTAGTAGTAGTAGTAGTAGTAGTAGTAGTAGTAGTAGTAGTAGTATCAGTAGTAGTGATGGTGGTAGTAGAAGTAGTGATGGTGGTGGTGGTGGTAGTAGTAGTAGTGATGGTGGTGGTGGTGGTAGTAGTAGGAGTCATTGTGGTGGTGGTGGTGGTAGTAGCGGTGGTGAAGGATTGATAAATTTGAAGAATTGCAACTACAGAGGCAGCATCGCTGGACATATACCAGCTCCCTTCTGTCTTGTGTGCCAATGCAAAACGAAATTTATTCACCGACAGACCCAGAGAGAGAAAAACGAGACAGACAGACAGGCAACTACACACACACCACACACACACACACACACACACACACACACACATACACACATACACATACACACATATACACACACTCATATATTATTAAAGTTTATTATTTTTAATTCAGTGGTGTGTCTGTTTTTAAAGCCATAGTTGGTCCCAATTGGCATTATCCAAGCGAAACTAATGTCTCAAGTTTGTGAAGTCCAATATACAATGACATACCGCTCAACACTGTGCCAACACGATTGTTTACACTGATATAATGTAAATGTAAATTCTCCAGACTTTGTTTCACTGTTGAAACCTAAATTATAGTCATGGTTTAATAGGCTTTCAAAGATTGCTCAACAGACATTGTTAATGAAGTAGTCTACTCTCACCCTCTCTCTCTCCTCTCTCTCCTCTCTTTATATATATACATATATATATATATATATATATATATATTTATGTATCGCTTTCTGTCTTTCTCAATTTCTCTCTCACTCCACCTGCTTCATTTTTTCCTGCAGACATTAGCTTGCTGATGTTCAAATTTAGCATCAACTACATTCATTGATCTCGCTTTTCAATCTCAATGGTCCTGAGTTTGATCCTGCTGCACAGCACTTTGGACTAGTGTCTTCTACGATACCATTGAGCTGGCACATGAAAATTTGGCCCATCATATGTATAAACATTTACACATGTATATATATATATATATATATATATATATATATATATAAACAGTATCATTGAGCTGGTACATGTTTATACATTTGATGAGCCGAATTTTCATGTACCAGCTCAATGATACTGTTTTTTCTGTGTCCCTTTCTGTAGAAGAGCATAGGCTCGAAACGTAAAAGACTTTTTCTATTCCTGAGCGTTATACTAATACAGCTGTTTGTTTTCTACACCACCTGTTTTCGTCTTTTGTTTTTTTCGTAAACTCTCCCTATATATATATATATAGTATATATATATATATATAATATATATATATATATATATACACACATATATATGTACACACACGTATATGTATATATGTATAGGTGCAGGTGTGGCTGTGTGGTAAGCAGCTTGCTTACCAACCACATGATTCTGGGTTCAGTCCCACTGCATAGCAACTTGGGCAGGTGTCCTCTACTATAGGTTTGTCTGAGGGTGTTTGTTCCCCCACCAATGCTTAACAACCGATGTTGGTGTGCTTACATCCCTGTAACTTAGCAGTTTGACAAAAGAGATTGATAGAATAAGTACTAACCTTACAAAAGAATGAGTCCTGGAGTCGATTTCTTTGACTAAAGGCATGCTCCAGCATGGCTGCAGTCAAATGACTGAAATAAAAAAAAGAATATATATATATATATATATAGTGCCATCATTGCCAAGCAGCCATTAGGACTAAATGAACTTTAGGTTAGTTAAAATATGTT
>NC_043007.1:11781241-11846241 GCF_006345805.1 Octopus sinensis
TCTCCAGCAGAATCTCTGCCTTTTTTAGTTAACTCTGTTTCAGTACCCTACTTTCAGCTTTTTTTTAGGATGTCCTTTCTTCTGCCTCCTTTGTGAGTTCCAGGTCAAGGCCTGGCATGTCCTATGTTTCCATGAGTACATGTCTTACTGCCCCATGTCTTGTTGGTTTTGGAATTGTCAGTGATGCTCTGGTAACTTTGCTTTTCGCCTTCTTAGGGGTGTTGCCCCTATGAAAACTCATTTTTATTAGTCAGACCTTTATCCTTTGACCAGTCCAGGATGGGAGGCCCTACTAGCATAGCTCTCATCCAAATCACCACACTGCAACAAAGACTGGACCATGTGGAGGACAGGCACATGTTAGCTTACTGTAATTCTCACATAGATTCAGTATAACACAGAATGAGAAGACTGGTCAAACCTTTAAATCAGAGATACAGTCCATCCAATAGGCTTCCCTGCAGTTTCTGTCTATCCATTTTCATTCACAAAGCTTGGACTGGCCTAAGGTCACAATTAAAGACACTTGTCCTAATTGCCACTCATTTTTAACCAATCAACCATTTTGCACCCATCTAACTGAATAGACCTACGATGAAAGGTGTTCCAGACATGACCAGCCTGCATATCTGTGAATTATCAAGATAGGAGGGTTGTGATTTAAACTCAAAGTGGATTTGGTTGCTATTTCTAGCCATTCATAGGAGTATATAGGGGCTCTATCTTTAGCTTGTAGGAAATAAAGAAACTTCTTTATTAAAATAGTGATTTTTAATGGAAGTTCAAGACCATACATTAGAAATCTTTTGATACTACACTGCATCATCATCATTTAATGTCTGCTTTCCATGCTGGTATGGGATGGACGGTTTGAGGTGGAGCTGACTATCAGGGAACTGTCCAGACTCCAATTGTCTGTTGTAACATGATTTCTACTGCTGGATGCCCTAAGTGATCTAAATTTAAAACTTTTAAAGAAATTTCATGTGAATTTATGTTCTAAGGATGAAGTTAGCTTACTAAATTCTTCATTATTTTTGAAAATTAATTCAAACAAATGCAGTGTATTTCAATAGAAATGTTGATAATAAAAGGGCTAAACTTCCTAATTTAACCCTTTTGTTACCATATTTATTTTGAGATGCTCTGTGTTTCTTTCAATTACTTTAACCATAACAAAGAATTTAGTAAAATAACTTAGTTATCATTAAGCTAGTGTTAGGAATGTAAATTATGACTAAGGCCTGGTGGAATATTTTAATTCAAAACTTATGAAAACAAGACATTTTACCACAGAGCCAGAGCTGGTTTGGGCTGGGTTAATAACAAAAGGGTTAAAGTAATTAAAATTAAGACCATTCATCAAAATTTCATATAAGCTTACGTATGCTCCAAATATCAGCTAAATAGGGACAAAGTTATTTCAGTAAATTCCTTATTTTCAAAATATGTTGAAACAAGGGCAGTGCATTTCAGCAGAAATATTCTAACAAAAGGGTTAAGAGAGAGAGCACCGTTGATTAAATTTACCTCAGATATATATTTTATGAACACCCAAAGGATGAAATGTAAAGTTGAGCTGAAATGATTTAAATTCAGAACTTGATAAATGCAACAAGGCATTTTGTTGAGTTCTCTTCTGATTCTGCTAGTCGCCATCTTATCTTCCTTATTAAATTATTAATGCATTTCTTTTCGGTACTATGAAGGCCAAATTATTTTCAATGGCGACTATAATGTCACATCTGATAGTTGGGCTAAATACTCTCTTTATTGTTGTTAATAATGTTAATCTTATGTTCAATCATACCCCCCGCCCACTACTTCCTGCTTCTAGATTCTGAGAGCCAAAGAGAAAAATAAACCCTTTGTTGTTAATAATTCACAATTTCTAAAATGGCGAGTCAGGAGAGATAATGAAGTTATAGATTAAAACACTCATGAGTACCTCTTATCATTTCCAAGATCAGTACCTACTTCTGTGACAGTAGTATATTACTTGTAATTTATTGGTGTGGGTTCAAATTACAGAAGTTGACCTTAATTAAAAATTATAAATGATATAAAAAATTTGCTTTAAAATATAAAATTAAAGTAAAGAAATTATACAGAGCTTTATGTCGAGTAAAATAAGATGTTTTCCATTGATAAAACTCCAGTACGAATTTGTATGATTTCTTTTAATTTATTATTTATTTTGTTAATAATTTTATTACTGTAATGAATCATGTAGTCAGGAGTGAAATTAATAAAAAACTTTAAATGCCGATAGAAGGATAAAAATATAATTACAAAATAATAAACGGAGAAACATAATTTTTATTTTCTTTATAGTAGGGAAAGAGAGAGTGGTTAGATTGTAATGTTTTAATATCTGTAGCCAAAATTACATTACTAATTTGTTTTAGGACGTGGAACAATTTAATCTTGATGTCATTGGGTCCTAATGATATCAGGGACTACTTTCTGTCAGTCTGATATTAGCAAAGAAGCTACAAATTGGCTGGTTTTGAGTCTTTCAGCTGTCCCCGTTCCTTTTCTGTATGAGTGGACAAACCCAGGTATTGGATTTGGATTTGCATATGAAGGTGGTGAGCCGCAGAATTATTTTAATCTTTTATATTTTACTTGTTTCAGTCATTGGATTGCAACCATGCTGGGGGCATTGTCTTGCAGGGTTTGTTGAACTATAATTAACCCATGTACTTATTTTTCAAATCTTTCTATCAGTCTTTTGCCGAACCGCTAAGTTATGGGGACATAAACACACCAGCATCAGTTGTCAAGCGATGTTGGGAGGACAAACACAGACACACAAGCATATACACACATACATACATACATACATACATATATATACAACAGGCTTCTTTCAGTTTCCATCCACCAAATCCACTCACACGGCTTTGGTCGGCCCAAGGCTATAGTAGAAGACACTTGCCCAAGGAACCACGCAGTGGGACTGAACCCGGAACCATGTGGTTGGTAAGCAAGGTACTTACCACACAGCCACTCCTATGCCTACACATGCTTAATTACACACACACACACTCTCTCTCTCTCTTTCGCTCTCTCGCTCTCTCTCACACACACATATACAATAGGATTCCACACAGTTACCATCAACCAAGTTCACTCAGAGGGCATTGGTTGACCTTGGCCAATTATAGAAGACACATGCCCAAGATGTCACGCAGTGGAACTGAATCTCAAACTACATAGTTACGAATGAAGCTTATGAACCACACAGTCATGAGTTGGCATGCCATTTCCATATAATGTTACATCCTTGTACTGTATACTTTCACATACTGGGGTTGGTTTGGCTTTTTTTCTTTCAGGAATCATAAAATAAATAACCACTTAATACTGGAGACTAATTAAATTGATTGTAAAAATAAAAAAATTAAAGATAGTTGCTCTTGTGCCAATTTAAGAAATTAAGAAATTATTATTATTTAGTCTGAGGCAAAGGGGTGGCTATAACGAGAAATTAGTTATGTACTAGTTAAGCACTAGAGGCTAATTACATCGGCTATAAAAATATTGGTCTCGTGCCAGTGTAAGAAGCAATTATCGTTTATTCTGAGATTGGGAAGTTGTGTGAATGATCTTTGCAAGCATGACTGCATGATTATGGAGCACAGTTTGCAATCATGTGGTTTTGGGTTCAGTTCCATTGTACAGCACCTTGAGCAAATGTCTACTACTATAGCCCAGGGCCAACCAATACCCTGTAAGTAAATTTGGTAGATGGAAACTTTATCGTAGCCCATCATGTGTGTATGTAGATGAATATAAAAATATATGTAGGTGCAGGAGTGGCTGTGTGGTAAGTAGCTTGTTTACCAACCACATGGTTTCAGGTTCAGTCCCACTGCATGGCACCTTGGGCAAGTGTCTTTTACGATAGCCTCAGGCTGACCAAAGCCTTGTAAGTGGATTTGGTAGATGGAAACTGAAAGAAGCCCATTGTATATACACACACACATATATATGTATATGTGTGTTTATATGTGTGTGTGTGTGTGTGTCCCCAACATTGCTTGACAACCAATGCTGGTGTGTTTACATCCCCATAACTTAGCAGTTCCGCAAAGTGACCGATAGAATAAGTACCAGGCTTACAAAGAATAAGTCCTGAGGTTGATTTGCTTGACTAAAGGTGGTGCTCCAGCATGGCTACAGTCAAATGACTGAAACAGGTAGAAAAATACACACACACATACACACACGCATGCACACGTGTGTGTGAAGGTGCATGGCTCAGTGGTTAGAGCAGCAAGGTGACAAAAAATAGTGAGTTCAATTCCTGAACCAGTCTGTGTGTTATATTCTTGAACAAGACACTTGATTTCATATAGCCTAGTTCAGTCAGTTGCGACGTCACAGGTGCCAAGCTGTATCGGCCTTTGCCTTTCCCTTGGATAACATCAGTGGTGTTGAGAGGGGAGACTGGTATGCAAGGGTGACTACTGGTCTTCCATAAACAACCTTGCCTGGACTTGTACCTTGAAGCTGGAAGGGAACTTTCTAGGTGCAATCCTATTGTCATCCATGACTGAAGGGGTTCTTTACCCTTTACTCTTTTTTATAAACACACTATATATTATGTGTGTGTTGGCACTTGTGCCCGTGCTGGTAGGGTGCCAAGAGCACCATCTGAACGTGATCGTTGCCAGAGCAGCCAGCTGGCTTCCATGCTGGTGGCACGTAAGAGGGCACCATTCGAGTGTGATCATTACCAACGTCGCCTTACTGGCACCTGTGCTGGTGGCATGTGTAAAAAGATTCGAGCGAGGTCATTGCCAGTACCGCCTGACTGGCCCCCGTGCTAGTGGCACGTAAAAAGCACCCACTACACTCTCGTAGTGGTTGGCGTTAGGAAGAGCATCCAGCTGTAGAAACTCTGCCAGATCAAGATTGGAGCCCGCTGCAGCCATCTGGTTTGCCAGCCCTCAGTCAAAATCGTCCAACCCATGCTAGCATGGAAAGCGGACGTTAAACGATGGCGATGATAATGATGATACATACACATGTGTCTTTGTGTTTGTCTTCTCTCTCACCTACTGCCTGACAACCAGTGTTGGATTGTTTGCTTCTCTCTGACTTAGTGGTTCAGCAAAACAGAATCGATACAGTTACAACCAGGCTTTCAAAAAAAAAAAAAAAATATATATATATATATATATATATATATATAATATATATATATATATATATAGAGAGAGAGAGAGAGAGATAGAGAGAGAGAGAGAGAGATAGATAGAAAGATAGATATATATATAAGTATTGGGGCCAGTTTGTTTGACTAAAGCTTTGAAGGTGGTGCTGCAGCATGGCCGTTGTTCAGTGTCTAAAACAAATAAAAGATGGATGATAATAAAGACCAGTCCTGATTTTGAACTCAGAGTGGACAGGAATAAGACTTAATCCTAGATTTAGCTTTGGCTTATCTTGTGTTGTCCATCACCACCACAGCCATTATCGACAGCAGCATTATATGCATATATGCATGTGCTGTCCATTCTAAACACTAATTTGCGAATGAAAAGGAACAAATCCACTCCAGAGACTCCTACAGTATTTCCATTGCTTTGTCAGGCAAGCTATCTCATTACCAATTACACCAGGATGAATTTTGTATGCCTGTCTTTCTTAAATTAGATAAATTTTTAACTACTTTATTCAGTCTCCACGAGTATTCTGCCTGTTTCACAGACAATTTCATACCACTTAGTGTTATCTCAACAAGCTGACATCAGCGTCTGAATGTACGAAAGACATTAAACATTACATAATCTAAACCAATAGAAATGTGGTTCAAATCCAGTCATCAGACTCATTGTTTAGTTCCTTCTTTCTCTTTTCCATCTCTACGAATCAGTTTCTAACCTGTAGCATTCGGATTACTCTGTCAAGTGTAATGCATGTTCATCCACATTGTTTTGAATCAGCCAGGCTTTATCTCTTAGCTTAGAGATTTCAATGGTGTGTTTTCAAAATGACATTGTAGGGTAGGTGTGAGAGGCTGGATCTGCCAGTTTGAACATAAAACAGATAAAATATGTAGGCCAGATATGGCTGGCTCAAATGCGAAATGGTTAGAGAACATAAGATTTAATATCATATATAAATATAAAAAATAGCTGTTAATGTGTTGTTCTGTATATGTGTGTGTGTGTGTGTATATATATATATATACACACACACACTCATACATACACATACACAAGCAGACACACACACACATACACATGTACTCATATACATGTATATATGTATATGTATATATATTTATTTCTTTATTGCCCACAGGGAGCTAAACATATAGGGGCCAAACAAGGACAGACAAAAGGATTAAGTTGAGTACATTGACCCCAGTGCATAACTGGCACTTATTTAATTGACCCAGAAAGGATGAAAGGCAAAATCAACCTTAGTGGAATTTGAACTCAGAACATTATGACAGATGAAATACAGCTAGGCATTCCATCCGGCATGATAATGATTCTGCCAGCTCACCACCATACATACATATATATATATATATTGTAGACAGTATATGAATTTTATAAACTTTTGTGAGAACATGAAATAATTTCTAATTGACTGGCCCTCTCCCCCAAAATTTCAAACCTTGTGCCAAGAGTAGAAAAGAGTATTTTCTTGGAGAAAGGATGGGGGAATATTGAACACATCCATTCCTATTACAAGGGCATTGGTAAACGTAAATTTGGAATGGAAAGAATGAGATACCTGTCTAACACACACTCACACACACACACACACACACACACACACACACACACACACACAAGTATCTTTGATATGTTTCAGTCACTAGACTGTGACCATGCTGGAACACTTCTTTGAGGAGCTTTTTAGTTGAATGAATCAAATTCTGTACTTATTTCTATTTTTTTTAAGCCTGATATTTATTCAATTGGTCTCTTTTTGCTGAACCACTAAGTTATGGGGACATAAACACACCAACACTGGTCGTCATGTGGTGTGGAGAGGAGTGACAAACACACACAGACACATGCACTTTCTCTCACACACACATGCACGCACACTCACATACATATGCTACAGGCTTCTTTTAGTTTCCTTATATCCCAAATCTTCATATATCATATACCAAATCTACATCCACTCACAAGCCCTTGGCCAGCCCAAGGCTATAGTGGAACACATTTTCCCAAAGTGCCACACAGTGGGACTGAACCCAGAACCAAATGATTTAGAAGCAAACATTTTACCACACTGCCACGCCTGCATATACAACAGTTTATGTATAGGATGTCACAAATTGGTAGTTCTTAAACAATTTGTCCAAGATTTCCCCCTGCCACCTCCACTATCTACAAGGAATGTTTGTGGCAGCTTTGCTAAATAGGGGTCAACATGAAGTTTGATATTGTAGTTTAGCTATATCAAGTTTTGGTGAGTCTGGTAATTTGTTTGTCAAGTAAATAGCTAAAACACTTTTCTACTGAAGTCATTTTCAGGTTAACAGTTTGAACTGGTTTGATAAATTTCGTAGATAAACTTTCTCTCTAAAACTGAGAACATTGTAATTAGACGTCGGTGATTTCTATCAAAATGTTATCTTTTATGTAATGAAAATTTCATTGATATTTATCACCTGAAGCATCTTGAAAACTTCATAATTATTTAAAAACCCACTCTGCATTTATATATTTATATACATATACACAGACACACATGCACACAAATATATGTACATATGTACACACACACACACACACACACATACATACATACATGTGTGATATATATATGTGTGTATATATGTATATATACATATATATACAATATATACATATATATATATATACAATATGTATATGTATATATACATATATATGTATATATATACAATATATACATATATGTATATACACACAATATATACAAATATATCTATACGCATATATACATATATGTATATATCCATAGATATATATATACATACATGTATCTATGCATATATATATATGTACATATATCTATATATATACATACATATATATATACATATATATATATATATGCATACATACATATATATATATGCATACATACATATATATATATGCATGCATACATATATATATATATATATATATATATATATATTATATATATATATATATATATACATACATACATACATATATATATATATTTTATATCTTGATGGATATAGATATAGAAACACATACATATACCTTGTGACTTACATCTGTAAATATTCAAGGAATTTTATATAGTTACGCAGAAAGTGAGAGAAAATAAAAAGGTAGAAGATGTTCAGAGTTGTTATCTTTGTTGGTTGTTTCTAAGGATTTCTGTCTTTTCTCTGCAAAAACTCGAAGCTTGTATAATAATAATAATAATAATAATAATAATAAAAATGAAATTATTGTATGAAACATATGTAAGATGTATGGATGATAATGAATGATGCTGCTTCAGTGAGAGATCCATGGATATTGGATGGCGAAGATCTGTGGAAGCTGGAGAATAATCAGTTGGGTATGCTTTGTTGAGTATATTATGTAAACTCGTATTCAAGATGGTGAGCTGGAAGGGTGGCTGAATAATAAATGTATAATAAGTTGATGTTAGAAGAGGAGAGATCTGGACTGGTATGAGATGTGAATGGATGATGATGGGTTTGGGTGAAAGAGTGCCGTGTACTAGCAGTGGAAAGTAGCTATGGGAGAGGGGAAGACATGGGAGGACCGGTGATAAGATACCATTTTCAGGGTGGTGGTCCTTATAGATAAGATTATACGAGATTTTAGAGGAGTGAAGATGTGTCATTCTTCACTCCTGCTGTCACTCTTTCAACAGAAGCTAGCATGGAAAATGTGCTTTTTTTTAAATGAATGCACCCTGCCAAACACACACTCATATTGCATGCACATGCACGTACACTATCTTTCTCTCTCTGTCTCATCCACACTTTCTCTGTCTCTCTCTTAGCCATACCCACACTCTATCTTTCTGTCTGTCTGTCTCTTCTCTTCTCCCTCGTTTCCACTTAAATTCTGTCTGTCTGTCTCTCTCTCTCTTTCTTTCCCTGTCTTAACTCTTTCCTCTTAATCTCTTTCCTCTCTCTTAACACTGTCTCTCTCTCCCTTTCCTTCTCTTTCGTTCTCTCTCTTTCTCTCTTTCCCACTAACATTGTCTCTCTCCCTCTCCCTCTCTTTCGTTCTCTCTCTCTCTCTCTTTCCTACTAACATTGTCTCTCTCTCTCTCTCTCTTTCCCACTAACATTGCCTCTCTCTCTCCCTCTCTTGCTCTCTCTTTTGCCCACACTCACACATACTTTCTCTCTCTCCCTTTCCTTCTCTCTCTCCCTCTCTCACTCACTCACTCTCTCTTCCCCTTCCAACACACACTCTCCCCTTCATTTTCCATATGTGGAAAGAGCTGCAAGTTTCAAATTCTGCTCTTTGTCGCAAATTATTTCTGATCCAATTAATATTTTCAACACTCAACCAGGCTTGTGTAACAAAATACTAAAACTGAGTAATCAACTCAATAAATAGTCAGTGTTATTGTTTCCAGACGAAAGACAGATGAGGATAGCAGCCACTATTAAATGGATGAGATGAAGACAGTTTAATAACGCAAATGATTATAGACACACGATGTTTTAATATTTGTAGACAACTTCTTATGTGACATATGAATATATGATTAAGCAGAGAGATTAATTACATAGATTAAGATAAAGTACAGTCTCTAAGGAATACATTAACCTTTTCTTGTTGGATCAAGTCTAAACAAATTGGCTTTCGTTATATAAATGTTGGATCTTCCTGAGAAGATGGCATCAGTTGAATTGGCTGCCATTACTGTTTAGTGCCAGGTCAGCCCTGATCAAACTGACCTGGGATCAAAGGTACTTCATTCTTGATCATCCTTCATTAATGTATTTGATGGCATATAAAGGACATATAAGGCAGCGAGCTGGCAGAATCGTTAGCACTCCGGGCGAAATGCTTAGCGGTATTTCGTCTGCCGCTACGTTCTGAGTTCAAATTCCGCTGAGGTCGACTTTGCCTTTCATCCTTTCGGGGTCGATTAAATAAGTACCAGTTACGCACTGGGGGTCGATATAATCGACTTAATCCGTTTGTGTGTCCTTGTTTGTCCTCTCTGTGTTTAGCCCCTTGTGGGTAGTAAAGAAATAGGTATTTCGTCTGCCACTACGTTCTGAGTTCAAATTCCGCCGAGGTCGACTTTGCCTTTCATCCTTTCGGGGTCGATTAAATAAGTACCAGTTACGCACTGGGGTCGATATAATCGACTTAATCCATTTGTCTGTCGTCTCTGTGTTTAGCCCCTTGTGGGTAGTGAAGAAATAGGCATATAAAGGACATGCAGGCATATTAGACACAGCCTAATTTCAGCAGAACATATTCAGGGAAAACAATTGCTAGTGTATTAAAGCATGTAATGTTAAAACCGTTGTAGCAGTACATTATAAAAGTACATTAGTTAGAGAAGAAAGCATTGCTGTATATAAAAAGTAAGTCAACAAACTGTAGAGCTGAACATAAAGCAAGAAATCACCAGAGTGAAAATATCCTCCATAATTACTGTAATAAAACATACCTATTTCTTTACTACCCACAAGAGGCTAAACGCAGAGGGGACAAACAAGGACAGACAAAGGGATTAAGTTGATTACATTGACCCCAGTGTGTAACTAGTACTTATTTAATTGATCCCGAAAGGAGGAAAGGCAAAGTTGACCTCGGCAGAATTTGAACTCAGAATGTAGCGGCAGACGAAATACCACTAAGCATTTTGCCTGGCGCGATAACGTCTCTGCCAGCTCACCGCCTTATTTTTTTTGTTTCTATTTATACTGTAATAAAACATAACACCAGACCACTAGTGCCTGACCTGTGACTAAGTCTTCTGAGCATACATTGGACTGTTTGGCCACAGCCGGATACACTTTACTCCATCTTCTTCTCCAATATGATGTCCTTGGTCATTGCCAACAATGACAGACAAAGTAATATAATAAAATATTATCATTATTAAAATTATAGGCATAGGAATGGTTGTGTGGTAAGTAGCTTGCTTACGAACCACATGGTTCCGGGTTCAGTCCCACTGTGGGGCACCTTGGGCAAGTGTCTTCTACTATTGCCTCGGGCCGACCAAAGCCTTGTGAGTGGATTTGGTGGACGGAAACTGAAAGAAGCCCGTTGTATATATGTACATATATATATGTGTGTTTGTGCTTGTCCCCCCAACATCGCTTGACAACTGATGCCGGTGTGTTTACGTCCCCGAAATTTAGCAGTTCAGCAAAAGAGACCGATAGAATAAGTACTAGGCTTACAAAGAATAAGTCCTGGGGTCGATTTGCTCAACTAAAGGCAGTGCTCCAGCATGGCCACAGTCAAATGACTGAAACAAGTAAAAGAGTGAATAAATATTATTATTATGAAGTTAGGCTAAGAGAAGAAATTGTCAGGATTAAAATTAGCCAAGGGTGATAAGTGTCAGGGACATAATTAGCTTTGTATACAAGACTGGTGGTGATTTTTTGAAACATTTTTTGGAAGCAAAAAAATGTATTTTATATGCCATTAATGACAGCATTTTCAGACATTGTATCTAGGATTATATTATTCAATATGTCACTTTAATTTTAAGATAGTAGAATATGATTGAGGGAGATTTGACATCTCTTTTAAGCAGGCTGAGTGGAATCATCTGAAGAAATAATGCACCTTCAGTTGGTGCATAATAGAAAATGCTTTTTTTTTTTTGCTGTTTTAGCCAATTCGATGTTGAAAAACTGACATTAGGTCAATGCTGTGCCAGAAATTCATAGATAAATTTTAGAAGAAGAAAAAAGGAGAGAGAGAAGAAGAAAGGGGATGACATCTCACCTATTCTATCACTTTAAAAAAATTATTGTAAATGAAAACAGTTATAAATATATTGAGAGAAATGAAAAACGATGTAATAAATAACTTATTTATAGTAAGTGTCAAAGTTTCAGAAAACATTGGAGTAGACCATCTTGACATCTGCTATGAATATATACATATATACACACATACATACACACACACATATATATATATGCAAACACACACACATACACACATATATATAAATGATAAATTCTGCAAGTAACTATAATGCTAAATATTTAAAACTGAAACCACCCATTATTTCTATTCGAGATAATATCTTCGTTACAAATGATGACCATAAATTATCTAAAGTTGCAACTCCAGAAAATCATTAATAATTCCCAGGTATTGGTCATTACCACTTATCTACACTATCTACTAATTAATTTTGTTTTTGTTTTGTCTTTGTTTTTTTTTGCATTATTATTTTCAATTTGTTTTGGATTGAAATAACTTGTAATGGTCTTTTTATTGTTTTTTTTTTTGCTTCTTTGTTCTTTTTTTTCATTTGTGTGTATGTGTGCGTGTGTGTGTTACTATATGTTGCAAAGTTATTAACTTAATTATTGGAGTGAATTATTTTGCCATAATAAATTTTGGTTGTTGTTGTTGTTCTTAATATTTGTTTATAGTGGTCTCATTTCACATTCGACTTTCCTTTATTATTATTATTATTATTATTATTATTATATTTTTTTTTTTTTTTTTTTTTTTTTTTTTTTACTTTACTGATCACCAAAACAGATCAATAATGTTCAATTATATTGCCACTGAAATATTTTGTTATGCTCCCACTTCAATCCCAACATAAGAGGGAACATCTAGGAAAAAAATATTGCAAATACATCTAAAGTGATTGGGTTCTTTTTCTTTGTCTTTCAAGAGTGTCTGTGTTTTGTTTTGTTTTTTTTATTGTTTGTGGTTGCATTTTTGTTTTGGCTTATTAACATTACTTTTTTCTTTTCTCTCTGATTTTAAGGTTTTCTAAAAATTTAATTAAGATTTGGAGAAAATGAAAAAGTAAAATAAAGAAAGATAATAAATAAATTAATAAAAACAAAAGGAGATTTCATCCGCTGTCCTTTTTCTCTTTCATATCATTTGTTAAGTGTCTTGTGTAAATATTCAAACGTCTTTAAGAAATAGTGTTGAAAGAGTTAACCCAGGAATTGAACCTGAATTATTTTCTTTGTTAAGGAATAATCTTTGATGAATTCTTTTCAAGTCAATCTATTTTTCCTAGCCTCGCTGTCCTCGGCCAGTCATATATTTTAATTGACTATCATCAGTCAAATTTTTCCAATCTAATTATATTTATTTTTATACTTTTATACTTTGCATTTTTTTCTTCAAGAAATCAATCAACAAAGGCTAATCATTCAAGTTTTAACAACCCTTCATTGCCAAATGACCATTCTGATAATTTAGTCTGCAATTTTACTCCGGTTAGATTTCAGAGAAAAAATAAAATGTAACTAAGTTTGCTGGCATTTTTTTTTTTGTGGTGTATTTTGTTTGTTGTTAATTCAATTTAATTTAATTTAGTATTGAAAGAATTAATTTAAATAATTAATCCAAATAATATCTGTTTCTTTTCTTTTCTTTTTAATTCAAAAATATATCTTAATTTTAACCTATATAAGCACAGACATGGCTGTGTGATTATGAAGCTTGCTTCCCAACCACTTGGTTTTGAGTTCAGTCCCACTGACAGCACCTAGGCAACTATCTTCTATTATAGCCCCAGGCCAACGAAAACCTTGTGAGTCTATTTGGTAGACTGTAAGAAGTAGATTGGGCCTCCAGTCAGGCTTTTCACGAGACCCTTAAAGCCGGAACTTTTCAACACCACCTCATATATATGAGGTGGTGTTGAAAAGTTCCGGCTTTAAGGGTCTCATGAAAAGCCTGACTGGAGGCCCAATCTGCTGAGTCCTTTTACAGGGTTTACAAAACCTAAAGGACCACTGCAATAAGTGTCTGAATCTGAGAGGGGAATATGTTGAATAAAATCATAATTAACTGAGTCTCCTGTATTTTCCTTTACCCAAATTCAGGAACTTTTCAGCACCTCCTCATGTGTGTATATATATTCTTTTATTTGTTTCAGTCATTTGACTGTGGCCGTGCTGGAGCACTTAGTCAAAGAAATCAACCCCAGGACTTATTCTTTGTCAGCCTAGAACTTATTCTATTGGTCTCTTTTGCCAAACTACTAAGTTACAGGAACATAAACACACCAACATTGGTTGTCAAGCGATGGTGGGGTGACAAACACATATATATATATTTATACAACAGCTTTCTTTCAGTTTCTCTCTACCAAATCCACTCACAAGGCTTTGATTGGCTCAAGGCTATAGTAGAAAACACAAGTCTAATGTACTACACAGTGGGACTGAACCTGGAACCATTTGGTTGGTAAGCAAGCTACTTACCACACAGCCACTCAGTATGTTATACAAAGCTCATTCACAGCTTTTGGCTACATGGTGTCATACAGTGGATATACATTTGGAATTCCATAGTATCCACAGAGTTTAATGTTTATGCATCTCACCAACATATTACAAATGTAAAAATGTGTTGAAACAATTGTAGTGATTTTAAATTAAAAAGATATTGTTCATTCCATTTTCTATCATTTATCTATAAATGAATGTATGTGTTAGTTTATATGTGTATGTGTTCATGTGGACCCTTCTCTAGACTTCACATAATGGTTGTAAATAAGCATTATCATCATACAACAGAGATGTTTATTTCTCGACTCATGTAGGAAAACATGTCTGGTCACAGGAAAATAATACCTATTTCTTTACTACCCACAAGGGGCTAAACACAGAGGGGACAAACAAGGACAGACAAAAGGATTAAGTCGATTATATTGACCCCAGTGCTTAACTGGTACTTATTTAATCGACCCCGAAAGGATGAAAGGCAAAGTCGACCTTGGCAGAATTTGAACTCAGAACATAGCGGTAGACAAAATACCGCTAAGCATTTCACCCGGTGTGCTAACGTTTCTGCCAGCTTGCCACCACAGGAAAACATTACCTTGCTCAGAAACAGGTGAGGGTTAGCAAAAAGGGTATCCTGGCCTTAGGAAAATCTGCCTCAGTAAATTCTATCTGACCCATGCAAGCATGAAAAATGGATATTAAATGATGATGGTGATGATAATGATGTTCTTAAATTAATAGTAAATTATAAAAAAAATAATAGATAACCAAGAAAATTATATTATGAAAGAAAGACAGAAATAACCAACTCTGTGACAGTGTCAACTTGTTTCTTTTAGGAAGTATACTCTATGTAAAGTCAGGAATTTCGAGAATTTCTATGAACTGATAGAAGAACACTTTCACATGTGGTCTTCCAATAACTACAGTTCTTAGCTTGATCTCATGTGAAGAATTATAGTTTCTTCATTGTCAGATAGGCAAGAACTGAATACAGCAGTGGCTGATGAGAAACTGTTTTACAATACACAACATTATTCATGTTTTTATTGCAACGAAGAGATCAAAGCAGGCCAAAAAAACAAAAAGAAAAGAAAAGAAAAAATAAAGAATAATAATAATGATAATAATAATAATAATAATAATAACAATGTAGTTTTTCACAAATGGCAAAAAGGAGAATGGCAATATTGAAAGATGCTTTATTCTGATCCCATTCGGCTCATACGAACTTGGAAGAAAGCAAATGTTGTCAGTGTAAATTAAACCTTTCTTTTAGGCGGAATCGCAGGATATTTCTTATAGTCAGAAGCACACACAAACACATACACATACACAAACATACATGTATAAAAATACACACATACATATATATATATATATATTGGGAGCAGATTTTCTTTCAAATATTGTATTGAAGACACCATCTGTGTTGGAAGATAATATTTTTTATTAAAAATTTTTCATACTTTCCTTTACAGTCCCCTTCGCTTCAGTTTGGAGCAATAATGTTCCAAAGTCCATTAATACTTTTAAGAGCTAAAGCTCAGCTTTCACAAGATGAGCCAGGAAGGTGTTGGAACATTAATCGAATTGCCAACATTGTTGTTCCCAACTAAACACAAGGGACAAATAGGGATATAGGAAAAACCTTTAATAAAAAAGATTAACTTCGAGCATAGTTATGTCATCACTATGTATGCATGTGTCTGTTTATACAAGCACGTGTGTGTGTGTATGTGTGTGTGTGTGTGTGTGCATATGTGATGATGTATGTACATGTATGCACAAGTGTATATGTACCTGATGTGTACGACTAAATACACATATATACAGATGTATGTATGTGTGTGTGAGTGAGTTCATGAATGTATGGAGGTGTATAATTATATACATACATGTGTGTGTGTGTGTGTATGCATATGTGAAGATGTATATACATGTATGGACAAGCGTGCATGTACCTGATGTGTATGACTAAATACACATATATACAGATGTATGTATATGTGAGTGAGTGTGAGTGCATGAATGTATGGAGGTGTATAATTATATACATACATACATGTGTGTGTGTGAGTATGTGTGTGTGTGTGTGTACTTGTATGTGTGTCAATACACTCACACATGCATCGACATGTATGTGTGTATGTGTGTGAGGAAAATAGACAAGTGTACTATCTCAGAATGCATCTAAATTTATCTAAACACAGTATTTTTCTGTGAGAGAGTGCTCTATAACTAATTACAAATTAATTACAACTATCTCAAAAGTCTATTCGAAAATAAATAAGATAGCAAGGAAGATTCCAGAACATAAAGATACAAAGCAGGTGTAAATATATTACTTTACAATGGTATTACCTGTACACTGGCATACTGGCATACCATTGGTTATGGTAAGTGTTCCTGTTGATTCAATCAATGGAACAACTTCCTCCTGAAATTAATTTGCAGGTGACTGAGGACTCCACAGACATGCATACTCTTAACATAGTGCTCAGGAAGGTTTAGCATGGCACAGAGGAGGTGACAAGCCTGGCCCTTTGAAAGACAGGTACTAATCATTTTTGCCAGAGAGAGAGAGAGTGACAAGTATATATGTAATGTGTGTGTGTTTGACAGGCTTTGGTTGTCTTGGAGCTAGAGTAGAAGTCACATGTCCAAGGTGCCTTAGAGGGGAATTGAACCAGAAACCATATTATTGCAAAGCAAACTGATTAACCATGCAACCATATAAATATGCATGAGTGTGTCTATATACAAATGCTTATATATGTATTGAATGGACTAGAGTGACATGAAGTAAAGTGCCTTGTTCAAGAACACAATGCACCCTTGGGAATCGAACTCACAACTTCATAATCATTAGCCAAATATACTAACCACTAAGCCATGCGTCTTCACTTATTACCTGTAATTGGTATACACCATCGTCATCTTAAGCTTGCATGAGTCAATTAAAATTCACTGTAACAGATTTTCTACAGCAGGATGCTCTTCCTGTTCCCATGTAAGCTAATATTTACCCTTGTCCTTTGAATGCAAACAGCACACTGGCCAGACATGTTTTCATGGAAGACTGTAAATGAATGACTGCTTGCATAATGGTAACACAATTGTTTACAATTTGTGCATAATATTAAAACAAGGACACACACATGTGTGTGTGCATGTATATGTATCTGTATGCTTGTGTGTGTGTGTGTGTATGTATGTATGTGTGTGTATATATATATATATATATATATGTATGTATGTATGTATGTATGTATGTATGTATGTATGTATGTATGTATATGTAAAGCACTCGTGTGCCAGCACCATGGGAAAAGCACCCATGCCAGTACCACATGGAAAGCCCCCAGTATATTCTGTAAAGTGGTTGGCATTAGGAAGGGCATTCAGCCATAGAAACTATACCAAAACAGTTGACTGGAGCCTGGTGCAACCCTCTGGCTTACCAGCTCTTGTCAAACCATTCAACCCATTCCAGTACAGAAAACAAACATTAAATGATGATGATGATATATATATATATATAGGCTCAGGAGTGGCTGTGTGGTAAGTAGCTTGCTTACCAACCACATGGTTCCATGTTCAGTCCCACTGTGTGGCACCTTGGGTGTCTTCTACTATAGCCTCAGGCCGACCAAAGCCTTGTGAGTGGATTTGGTAGACGGAAACTGAAAGAATCCCGACGTATATATGTATATATATATGTGTGTGTGTATATATGTTTGTGTGTCTGTGTTTGTCCCCACAACATTGCTTGACAACCGATGCTGGTATGTTTATGTCCCTGTAACTTAGCGATCTGGCAAAAGAGACCAATAGAATAAGTACTAAGCTTACAAAGAATAAGTCCTGGGGTCGATTTGCTCGACTAAAGGCGGTGCTCCAGCATGGCCACAGTCAAATGACTGAAACAAGTAAAAGAGTATGCACATATATATATATATATATATATATATATATATATATTCTCTTTCTCTCTCTTTTCTCTTTTACTTGTTTCAGTCATTTGACTGCGGCCATGCTGGAGCACCGCCTTTAATCGAGCAACTCGACCCCGAGACTTATTCTTTGTAAGCCCAGTACTGATTCTATCGGTCTCTTTTTTGCCGAACCGCTAAGTGACGGGGACGTAAACACACCAGCATCGGTTGTCAAGCAATGCTAGGGGAACAAACACAGACACACAAACAAACACATATACATATATACGACAGGCTTCTTTTCAGTTTCCGTCTACCAAATCCACTCACAAGGCATTGGTCGGCCCGGGGCTATAGCAGAAGACACTTGCCCAAGATGCCACGCAGTGGGACTGAACCCGGAACCATGTGGTTGGTTAGCAAGCTACTTACCACACAGCCACTCCTGCGCCTGTCATATATATATATATCGAGAGAGAGAGAGAGAGTGACAAGTATATATGTTATGCATGTGTGTATGACAGGCTTTGGTTGTCTTGGAACTAGAGTAGAAGTCACATGTCCAAGGTGACTTAGAGGGGAACTGAACCAGAAACCATATGATTGCAAAGCAAACTTATTAACCATGCAACCATATAAATATCCATGTACGTATCTATGTACAAATGCTTATATATGTATTACGTATGTGCATACATACATGTGTGTGTGTGTGTGTGTGTGTGTGTATAAACAACTATTGAACACTGATATAGTCCTCCTATTATATAGATATAGGTATAGACATGACTGAGTGGCTGTAGAATACCTTGGACAATTGTCTGTTACAATATCCAGGAGCTGACCAGTGCCCTGTGAGTGAATTTGGTAGACAGAATATGTATGGAAGCTTGTATATATATGTGTGTGTGTTTGTTTTTGTCTTACATACACACATCCCAAGTGACAACCAATGTTCATTTATACGTCTGTGTAACTTAGCAGTTTGGCAAACAACATCAATGGAACAAGTACCAGTTTTAAAAAGTATATGTACCAGTGTCAATTTGTTCGTCAAAAACCCTTCAAGGTGGTGCCCCAGCATGGTCACAGTCCATTGAGCAAAACAAGATAAAAGATTTAATATTATTATTGAACATTGAAGTATTAAATTACTGTATGACTGCAGAATAATTTAGTCAAGCCCAATATCTCTATTCTTACTCCATTTCATATCTTTAAGCACATTACAACAGATGTCTGCAAGTTTTGTTTTGTTTGTTTGTTTTTGTTTTGTTTTTTTTTATTAATGTAATGGTCTGTTTCATACCTAAATGATAGCAGAAAATTTTTTTCTGCCTAATCACACAGACCAAGCCACCGTGCAAGGTTTGGTAAAATAAGACATTGTGGAACGATAATAAACTCTTGGGATAAAAATATCTTAAGTTCTGGCTTTTGACATTTATCTGCAAATATTTATGCAGGTTATTGAATTAACGTCATCGTCGTCGTCATCAGCGTCATTTTAACTTCCATTTTTCCATGCTTCCATAGATTGGACAGAGTTTATTGAAGCAGATTTCTTTTCAATGACCTGGATGCCCTTCATGTCACCAACCCTTACTTGTTTTCCAAGCAAGGTAATATTTCCCCATGGCCAAATATGTTCTCAAAGGATATTGGAAATGAATGACATTCCTTGTATGAATGCGACAATCATTTACAACTGTCATGTGATGTAAAGATAAGGAGACACAAACACACACACACACACACACACATTGTTTCAGTCATAAGACTGTGGCCATGCTGGGGCACCACATTGAAGAATTAATTTTTAGTCAAATTAATCAACCCCACTACATACTTTTTGCTAAGCCTGGTACTTATTCCTTTGGTCTCTTTTGCCAAACCACTAAGTTACAGGGACATAAACACACCAACACTGGTTGTCAAGGGGTGATGGTAGGCAAACATACATACATACATACATACACTCATATACATATATATATATATGAGGGAATATTATTCCAAACTTACAGGGAAAAATTCAATTTAGAAATACTAAATCAAATTTCACAAAATATAATATATATAAATTAGAAAAAAATATCTCTATTCTTACTATATATATACTTGACAGACTTCTTTCAGTTTCTTTCCACCAAATCCATTCACAAAGCTTTAGTTGGCCCTAGGCTATAGTAGATGTTTGCCTAAGGTGCAAGGTAGGAGGACTGAACCCATATCCATGTGGTTGAAAAGTAAGCTTCTTACCACACAGCCAGGCCTGATACATTTATATAAACTTCTTAACCATTCAGCCATGCCACAAATATAGCATATCATCATCATTATTTTAACATCCACTTTTCCTTGCTTCAATTCACCGAAGCTGGTTTTCTGTGGCTGGGTGCCCTTCCTGTTGCCAACCATGACTTGTATCCAAACAAGGTAATATTTCCTCCCCGTAATTGAACATGTTTTCACAGAAGATTGGGAATGGATGACAGCATTTATATTATGGTAACGCTTGCTCATAACCATCATATGATTTTAAGGCAAGGAGGCACAAGCATACACAATAGGCATGGGCATGACTGTATATAGGCGCCAGTGTGGTTGTGTAGTAAGTAGCTTGCTTCTCAACCACATGGTTCCAGGTTCAGTTTCACTGCATGGCACCTTGGCCGAGTGTCTCTCACTATAGCCTCGGGCCGACCAAAACCTTGTGAGTGGATTTGGTTGACAGAAACTGAAAGAATCCTTTTCATATATATATATATGTGTGTGTATATATGTATATTATCTACGTGTGTATGTGTTTGTGCCCCCATCACTGCTTGACAACCGGTGTTGGTGTGTTTATATCTCTGTAACTTAGCAGTTCAGCAAAAGTGACTAATAGAATGAGTATTAGGCTTAAGAAATAAATCCTGGGGTCGATATATTTGACTAAAATCCCTCAAGGATGTGCTCCAGCAGGGCTGCAGTCAAATGACTGAAACAAGTAAAAGAATAAAAGAAAAACATTCTCACTCATATATAACAGGCTTCTTTTAGTTTCCATCTTCTAAATCTATTCATAAGGCTTTTGTCGACCCAGGGGCTATAGTTGCTGAGACCCCCTTCGGTCATGACACAGACCATGGGATTGCACCTAGAAAGTTACCTTCCCAGGCACAAGTCCGGGCAAGGTTGTTTATGGAAGACCAGCAGTCGCCCATGCATACCGGCCTCCCCTCTCCACGCCACTGATGTTATCCAAGGGAAAGGCAAAGGGGCCGATACGGCTTGGCACCTGTGACGACGCAACTCATTTCTACAGTTGAGTGAACTTGAGCAACATGAAATAAAGTGTCTTGCTCAAGAACACAACACGCAGCCCGGTCCGGGATTCGAACTCACAACCTCACGATTGTAAGCTTGACGCTCTAACCACTGAGCCATGCGCCTTCACTATGGAGGTGGGGGGCTATAGTATGAAGCAACATACTGAAGGTGCTATGCAGTGGGACTGAACGCAAAACAGCTATGCCTGCATCTGTGTGTGTGTGTGTATGTATGTGTGTGTGTGTAATCATTTGATAATGTATAATGGCAAGAAAAGTAAACAGCTGACATTTGTGAGGAACGTGAAAATGGTGAGAAAAACCAGTAAACCATCATTTTCAAACATAACTCCCTCCTCATGTTATTTGTTCCACCTGAGTTAAAACACTTTCTTGTCACATTCGTCAATCGTAAATATAGCGAACCAGTGGTTGGCCTGTTGGACCTCCCCTCTCCCATAACCAGTGACGCTGTTGTTCACAGCCTGCATTATAAAGGAAACAATTCACTAACCATTCCGTTGAGCTAGAGAACTGCAACGTTATTTTTGCTGCTGCGCTGACTCTATTATCAAGAATTGAATGTGCTCTGCTGCAAAGTAGGCGCAATCCTCATTTCACAGCCAACTGGTTAGCAGTAGGACCGTCACTAAGTTATAGAATTACCTGCCTCAACAATCTGTAAATACCTGGATTTGTGAGAAATCATATTTTGGTTATTCTAACATGGAAAAATGCTGTAAAAACCTTATGAAACATGCAAATAATAATTAAGATAAGATAGGTATGGCTGTGTGGTTAAGAAGTTTGTTTCCCAACTACATGGTTATGCTTTTGGAGTCGATTACATTGACCCCAGTGTGTAACTGGTACTTAATTTATCGACCCTGAAAGGATTATATTCTTTTCTACTCTAGGCACAAGGCCCCAAATTTTTTGGGGTGGGGTGGGTCCAGTCGATTAGATCGACCCCAGTACGCAACCGGTACTTAATTTATCGACCCCCAAATGGATGAAAGGCAAAGTCAATCGCTGCAAAATTTGAACTCAGAACCTACATAC
The DNA here is from genome assembly GCF_006345805.1 of Octopus sinensis. Lineage (NCBI taxonomy): Eukaryota > Metazoa > Mollusca > Cephalopoda > Octopoda > Octopodidae > Octopus > Octopus sinensis. The sequence continues at coordinate 11,804,008 of NC_043007.1, forward strand.
AGATGAAATATAAGCATTTCGCCCGGCATGCTAACGTTTCTGCCAGCTTGATTTAGTTGATTATATTGAATCTTAAAACATGGACATAAAGTCGATGTAGATGGGATTTGAACTGAGAACATAAAGAGCTAGAACACATATGCAAAGCATTTTGTGAATGCTCTAACAAGTTTAAGCATAATAAATATTTTTCCTCTTCTTGACTAAAACAAATCAGACTCCAAGCATAATGGTACAATTTCCATTTAGCTATGCTTGCTTCCCCATGGTATCTATTTTCAACTTAGTGTACTGAGCTAACAAGAAGGCTAGAAGATGCAAATTGCTGTTGTTTTGCCTCAGGTCAGTGTTTTTTTTTTCCAATCAAGCAAATGTGTCCTTTTACTAAAACAGTAGATTATGATTTGGGAGAGATTCAGCTACTATTTCTAGCAGGTGAAGCAACTGAGTAGAAATACCCTCAATGGCTCACACAAACTGTCCTTTAATTGGTCGATGTATTGTAAAGACTTGTCAGCTACGACTTCATCTTAATCTTCATAAGTAGGCTGTCAATTTTTACATTTCATACTTTCAATCCCAGAAATTAGGTTATTCCACTTAGAGTAAGAGTTTCACTTACACAGTCTCTACACTTTGCTGCTGCTACTACTGCTACTGCTACTTTCATCATCATCATCATCATCATCATCATCATCATCATCATTATTATTATAATATTTAGCATACTGTGAAATGTTTAGCAGCATTTCGTCCATCTTTGCATTGTGAGTTCAAATACCGCTGAGGTTGATTATGCTTTTCATCCCTTTGGCGCCAATAAAATAAGAACTTGTTGGCCTTGTACCAAAATTTGAAACCATCATCTTCATCATAAGCATTATTATCAAGGATTATTATTATTATTATTATTATTATTATTATTATTATTATCATTGTTATTATTATTATTATTATGGCGGTGCCCCAGCATGGCCACAGCTCGTGAGCTGAAACTAGATAAAAAATTTTTTTTAATTGTTGTTATTATTATTATTATTATTATTATTATTATTATTATTATTATCATTATTTTATGTGAAGAGAAATTGTGAAGAAACAGTTTGTAATTGTCATTTCCTCCTGGAAATGTTATTGGTAAAGAGAGAGGAAAAAAAAAATAAATACAAATTTTTTTTTCTTTTTTCCTTTCCTTTATTCTTTCTTTTTTTTTTTTTTTCAAATGACCTCAGAGTGTAAAAGACAGAATATTGTTTACAGTGACAATTGACAGATGTTTAAGTTCTATTCATTTCTTTTTTTTTTATTTGTGGTTAGTTCCTTGCCAGAAAGAATCAATTGGTTAGGAGATAGTGGAAGATAGATTGTTAATGGGTATAAGATCAATAAACGTTGGCGAAGAATGCTCCCCTTAGGATATATAAAGTTAAATTGATGAAGTCAGAAGGCAGTACTAATTTATAATGATTATGTATTCCACTCTATTCAATCAGTAGCCCATTTATTTTCTTTAACTCCTTTAAACGGCAACAATCTCATTGATTTTGGTTTGAGAATTTCAATGTAATATTTTCCTTTCAATATAATCTTAGTATGACAATGACCCCCTAGGATATTTCAATACTTTGCATTTAACTACAGTTAGCTTAATAGGTGCATTCAAAATGGTAATTTATTTAGTATAAATTGATATTAGTGTGGTTGTTTAATGATCACAGTGCTGGCGTGCTAACTGTTAGCACAGAGGTTATAGATTTTTAGAGCTAAGCTCTGATATTATATCATCCATTTTAGATTAGGTGACATAATTCTTGGTTATATATAAGATGGATTATAGACTTATTAGCAAACTGTGTTACTTATCTGGTTTTCATTTACAGTTAAAACTATTCATTTCCAACATACACTCACACACATATGGATATTTATTTATTTTCTTCTTTTACTAAGAAGGTGAACACCTTATCTTAGCATTATGACCCATAGCAGCATTAGCTGCACGTCCAAAGTCTTAAAAAGACTTGGACATGTTGACACTGTTGTGAACTCACTGGACAAGGGTATTAGGATATCTGAGGAGGAGGACAAAAGTTTTGGCTGTCTGAACACTGTCCAGGGTTCTTAGGAGCCATCTGAATTCCTTTGGTACCAGGACACTTAACAGAATTCTGGGTTACCATTGGCTGATTGGGTTTCATATCCACCCAATGACTATATTCAAAGCATGATGTGTCCTGTTACTTGTTTGATTTGGGAGTGTCATGCCAGACTGTTTGGTCATGTTGCTCAATTTTCAGAGTTGGATCCTACACATCCTGCTGGGGTAATGGCTCATGTTGGTCGGCCACATGCCACGTGGTCATGGTGGTGGAGGAAGTATCATGCAGAGAAGGGGACTGACTGGGCACTGCTCAGGGCGTTGCCAGACAATCTAAGCAAATACCAACAAATGATGGATGCAACAATGCACTGCAATGATGTATACCTGACTCAGGAGGAAAGATAGTGACCTTGGCTTCCAAAACTAATGTGATGGGGAGAAGGACCCCACCAAACCAGAGACATGGGTCTTAATACTTTCAACAAGGTAGACTCTACAAAAGACAGCCAGAGTGTCTGGTGCTGGTGTTAAACTGAGTGAGGGATTGTCCTCCACTCAGGTGGGCCACAGTAGCATTTGAACTCAGGATGAAAATAGTTGGAACAAGTACCACTAGGTTTCCAATCCTATCTAAAGTTCTTAAAATTCTGCTAATCCTCTACTGTGGGTTATTACTTTTTTAATTGGCCCTGAGAGGACAAAAGGTAATGTTGATCTCAGCAAGAATTGAGCCCAGAGTGCAAGGAGCCTTTCTGCTGCTCTGACATTTCTGTTGATTCACTGCCTTGTGTTCGCCAATGTCTCTTGAGCCAGCATGAACATCACACACTCTCATTCAACTCCATTAGACATTTACAGGCCTTTGCCTTTGTCAGAATTGACAATCTGATACAACCAAAAGGATGAGGGATAGTTAGAAGAATAAGGGCCAGTGCTCATAGACGTTGAAAGTCCTCTCAGGTTGTGAGGATGATGATGCACAACTTAAACATCTGAAGTTTAAAGTTTCATCATCATCATCATTATCATCATCTTTATAATCACCTATTAATGTCCATATTCCATGCTGCCATGTGTTGGATGATTTGACAAGATCCGATGAGCCCAAAGACTGCATTGTGTTCCAATGTCTATTTCAGCTTCGTTTCTGTGACAGAATGACCTTCCTAATGCCAACCACTTTACACTGTGTATTGGGTGCATTTTTCATGGCACCAGCACTATTGAAGTCAACATGCAGGTCGCCAAACTACAAACACTAAGTGGAGTCAACTTTATGCTTGTAGGATGAGGAGTAAAGAGGGGTACAGTATAAGGGAAAAGGGGCAAAGTGTAAGAAGAAAAGGGCCAGAGCAGAACAGGTTTCTTGTAGTAGAGGAACTACATGCCTACTCACATTTTAGAAGAGGGTGGGGGTGACCAGGTGGAATCGGAAAGTGACAAAAAAATGTTTCTGAGGTAAAAATGTTTATGGGAGAGGAACTAGAAATTTGCTCTGAATTCCTGCTGTAGACTGAACTCAAAAATCAGGTGATCATATTTTTGGCCTGTCTTCCAGTTATTGGAATTTTGGTGACTTGATATATGTCTGCATAAATTAGATTAGGAAATAGAGGCACAAGAAAAGTTGTATTTATGTTACTCTTTTACTTGTTTCAGTCATTTGACTGCAGCCATGCTGGAGCACCGCCTTTAGTCGAGCAAATTGACTCCAGGACTTATTCTTTGTAAGCCTAGTACTTATTCTATCGGTCTCTTTTGCCAAACCGCTAATTTACGGCGACGTATACACACCAGCATCGGTTGTCAAGCGATGTTGGGGGGACAAACACACAAACATATACACACACACACACATACACACACGCACACACATACATACACGCAGACACACACACACATATATATATACGACGGGCTTCTTTCAGTTTCCGTCTGCCAAATCCACTCACAAGGCTTTGGTTGGCCTGAGGTTATAGTAGAAGACACTTGCCCAAGGTGCCACGCTATGGTATTGAACCCGGAACCATGTGGTTGGTAAGCAAGCTACTTACCACACTGCCACTCCTACGCCTATGTTTTGTAAGATGAAATAGCGATTAATGTTTGGTGGGTGGGCTGATGGGAGGAGAAAGTCTTTTAATTAACAAATGGCTTTCCCCGAAACATTATTTTCTGTTTCACCCTATATTAGACTGTATACATCTATTTATTTTGCATTTAACTTGTAAAAACTACTTACTATCCTCATGTCAGACTTAGTTTGGAGTAAGGATAGTGTTTAGCTGCAAAAGAGAAAAGTGTTCTGAAATATCTAGGCAAAGGTTTGTGCATTCAGAATTAACTTAGTGTGTAATATGAAAATACAATTGGAAAGCTTTGAACAGATGGGGAGAGAAAATCAGATACCAGCAGTTTAAGGTGCATATAAATTAACTTAGATCTGGCAGAATATCTTTAAGCTTATAAACTAATTGGCAGGTGATGGTAAGGAGGAACAGGTGATGCTTATTGAATTAGTATTTCCTAAATATTTATACTTAAAATGATAAAATAATCAAGATCTACTTTCTAAACTATATTTTGGGTTTATACCAATTTTAGAAATAACTGGGACAATTATCAAAATTGTTTTATATTTCAGTTTTACAGAAATCTATAAACTACATAGAGTTAGTTTAACTCTTTAAAGGTAAGGCAAAATGCTCTGAAGATTCAAAGACTCAGCTTCTCTCAATTTTTTATAACCCACTTCCAGTTTAGGGTGTTTTTACCTTTTAATTCCCTTTTTTTTTTTTGCCTTGGTGACCCTGTTAGTGCTGGTGCCACATAAAAAGCACTGGTGTTAGTGTCACATAAAAAGCACCCAGTACACTCTGCAAAGTGGTTGGCATTAGGAAGGGCATCCAGCCATAAAAACCCTGCCAAAACGGACAATGGAGCCAGGTACAGCTCTCAGCCTTGCCAGCTTCTGTATAGAAAATGGTTATTAAATGCCAATGGTGATTATGATGATGATAATTTTTTTCTCACATACTCTGTTTCCTGACTATTTTTCTATGGTTTGTTTGTTTTTTTTTCGTTTTTTTTTTTCTTCCATGCCAAATTCAGAGCTAAGTTATGTACAAATGTATCATTCAATGTACCTCACTGACCCTGAAAGAAATACTATCAGAGTACAAGTTCCTATTAGGACCTCATGCTGGACAGGTCAAAAGAAAGAGGCCAAACTAACATGTACCACCTCTTCCAAGAAATAAAAATGGGTTTTCTTACACTGACACACCTACCTAGAAAAAAAAAAAAAAAGTTGCAAGAGCATCGATGACAATTCAAAACAACAAGGCCTGGAAGAAGAAACACAGAGTCAAAAGAAAAGTCATCAATGGATTGTGTTTCATAGGGAGTGAAGAGCTTAAATAAATAAGGGATATTATTGCCATTAAAGCAGTATCTATATAACTGTGTGATATCACTATTAATAGGACATTACTGTGTAATATTAGCATTAGGGTATCATCTATATAGCTGTATGACATCATTGTTATTAGGATATCACTTATATAATTATGTGATATCGTTAGCATTTGTACATCATCTATACAATTGTGTGATGTTACTCTTATTGGGGCATTACTTTTACAACTGTGTGATATCATTAGCATTAGACTATCATCATGTAGCTGTGTGATATTACTTTTATTAGGATATCACTTGTATAACTATGTGATATCATTAGCATTAGGACATCTGTATTGCGGCATGATATCACAAGCGTTAGGGCATCATCTGTATAGCTGTGTGATATCACTGTTATTAGGACATTGCTTGTATAACTGTGTGATGTTAACATTAGGACATGATCCATATAGTTGTGTGATATCATCACTGTCATATCACTGGTATAGCTATATGATACAGAATATCATGTCTACAGAATAGGCGACAATGGAAACAATATGAATGTATTTATGTGCTGTCACTATATTATCAAGACACCATATCTATGCGACTTTAATATCTGCATTATCAGAAATGTCTCATCTCTATGTAAATATTCACAATTTGATGTCATATATATATACAATAGTGAACATTTTCTGTTGTTATACAATGGCTTTTACCATAGTAAATAACTTCCCATGTGCACATACATACACAATCATTTCCTTCTCCTCTCTCTCCATATATATATATATTATATATATATATACATACATACATACATAATATACGTATATACTCACACACATACATACCCAGGCATATGCATATAAGCACTCACGTGTTTATATATATATATATACACACATACACAGACACACTTACATACATATACACATTACATATATGTACATAAATAAATATATATACACACATATTCACAGTACATCTATGTTCACATACACATATATCTATATGTACATTTATATATATGCATATATATATATATTGATATATTTATGTATATGTGTGTGTATATATATATATATGTTTGTGTTTAAATGAAAATAGATATAGCGTTAAGAATCATATACAGACACTGATATCTATTCCTCCACACATCAAATATATACGCACGCTTGCACACACACACACCACACACACACACACATACACACACACACATGCATATACATGTACATTTACATATGTTAAACAGAAAGTAATAATTTTATGCATTACACACATACACACACACACACACATAATATATACATATATATGTGTGTGTATAGTATGTATGTATGTATGTCTGTATGTATGTATGTATATAATTGTGTACATAGTGACATATATACACACACATTCATACATACATGGGAGTGGGTCGGTTGGGAGGCATTTGTATTGCCCAACCAGCTTTCAATGAAATAATGTATTATTCAAAGACTCTTGTAGATGAAATTAAATAAAAGAGATGGCAAAGGAGGTGGCGGGGGGGGGAGGGGAGAAAGAATAGAAAAAGAATTTACCGGGTTCTTAGATATTAATTTTGATCTAAGGAGAGTAGCATTCAATTTTCTGAAAGTCTTATTGATTCCCCATATCTGCATCACTGCTACTACGTAAATAAGCTTCACTGCAAGTCAACCCTGTGTTCATAGAGAGAGAGAGACAGACAGACATAAGTACTTCTTGTTGGTTGTTACAAGTTTCCTTAAAAACCTACTTTGCTTTGCTTTCAATAATCAACCTCTTAATCTTGTCGATCTTTTGTTTCCATAAAGTCTATCTTCTGAATAATTACTATGTCGACAATATTAGACAGAGCCATATTTTAGAACTGATAAAAGATGAAACATCAATTAGTGCCATTTTCGAAATTGCTTTTGTTATATCTGTATTGCCTGAAATTTCATTATGAATTCATTGTTTTTCTGTGAGTTTTAGAAAGGTTATGGAAGCTGTTAATGAATTTATGATATTTTAGGACACTCGTTACTATATTAATTAAGCTCCAGAAACAACTAAACCTGAAGTTTCTGTTTGTAACTTTAGATTTTTATGTGAGGAAAAAATAAGGATTATCATTGGCATGTAAAAAGCACCAACCGATCATGGCCGTTTGCCAGCCTCCTCTGGCCCCTGTGCCAGTGGCACATAAAAAGCACCCACTAAACTCATGGAGTGGCTGGCATTAGGAAGGGCATCCAGCTGTAGAAACACTGCCAGATCGGACTGGAGCCTGGTGCAGCATCCTGGCTTCCCAGACCCTAGTCGAACTGTCCAACCCATGCTAGCATGGAAAACGGACATTACACGATCATCATTATCATCGTCATCTTTGTTTGAATGTCCACTAGATTTTCTCTGGCCAGATGTCCTTCCTGCCACCAACCTTCACTTATTTCCAAGCAAGATGGCCAGACATGTTCTTGTGGAATACTAGAAATGAATGGCAACACTTGTATAACAGTGACACTCATCTACAACTACTAAACAATGTGAACAGAAGGAGATATAAACAACGCACACCCCCATATACACACACACATATTTGAAGGGATTCTTTTCAGTTTCCTTCTCCCAAATCCACTGACATGGCTTTGGTCAGCTCAGGGCTGTAGTAGAAGACACTTGCCCAAAGTGCCACATTGTGAAACTGAACCCAAAACATCTATACCTGTACCTAAAACATCTACACCTATACCTGTACCTCCAAGACTTCTATTTTCTGAGACCCCCTTCGGTCACGACACAGACCATGGGATTGCACCTAGAAAGTTACCTTCCCAGGCACAAGTCCGGGCAAGGTTGTTTATGGAAGACCAGCAGTCACCCATGCATACCAGCCTCCCCTCTCCATACTACTGATGTTATCCAAGGGAAAGGCAAAGGGGCCGATACAGCTTGGCACCTGTGACATTGCAACTCATTTCTACAGCTGAGTGAACTGGAGCAACGTGAAATAAAGTGTCTTGCTCAAGAACACAACACGCAGCCTGGTCTGGGATTCGAGCTCACAGCCTCACGACCGTAAACTCAACGCTCTAACCACTGAGCCATGCGCCTTCATTCTGTTTTAATCCGGATGTTATTAAGTCAAACCCGGCTGTTCACATTGTATAAGTAGTCTCCTGAGGGAATTCTCTTTAAATTTATTTTGAGGAATCTTGGAAATATATGCCATTTCTTTCAGTACATTGGTCTTGTTAAAACACATGCTTCAAATCATATAAAATTATTCAAATAGGACTTCAGCACTTAATCCACAAATGATTAAATGTTACTATAGATTGCATGCTACCACAAAGTTGCATGGAATATTCAAAATTAATTGATCCATATCTGGACTCTATTGACTCTCAAGGATCCATGAACTCTGTCTAATGAAGTCCATAAAATGAAAATCATTATTCATTAATTAAGAAACTATTTTGACTACAGATAATATCGATGACATTGCACAAAATTTTTGAAAAGGAGTTGGTTGTGTCAGTGACTATTACAATGGTACCAAAACTGAATGGTGGAGGAGACATTGTTCTCGATGATAGCAATATTATAGAAATTTTATCATGGGCGTAGGAGTGGCTGTGTGGTAAGTAGCTCGCTTACCGACCACATGGTTCAGGGTTCAGTCCCACTATGTGGCACCTTGGGCAAGTGTCTTCTACTATAGCCTTGGTCCGACCAAAGCCTTGTGAGTGGATTTGGTTGACGGAAACTGAAAGAAGTCCGTCGTGTATATATATATATATATATATGTATGTATGTATGTGTGTGTTTGTGTGTCTGTGTTTGTCCGCCCAACATCGCTTGACAACCGATGCTGGTGTGTTTACATCCCCGTAACTTAGCGGTTTAGCAAAAGAGACTGATAGAATAAGTACTAGGCTTACAAAGAATAAGTCCCAGGGTCAATTTCCTCGACTAAAGGTGGTGCCCCAGCATGGCCACAGTCAAGTGACTGAAACAAGTAAAAGAGTAAAGAGTATGGCTTCCACTGGATTAGCATTTTATTTTTATCAGTAAGCTTAAATATCAAATTATTACCATTGATTAAAGAATATGAATAACGGTAGTGTACATTAAACAGCAATGATGTGTGGGTGTTGATTGATATCATAACTGAATAACAGTGTGTGTTAAAGTAACAAGGTTGTGTTTGTAGTATGCATTGGTTTGATAAAGCATATACCAGTAATGTAAAAAGGTTAAATACTTCCAATTATAAATGGCCTTGAGCCAAAAAAAGTAGCTGAAGTTGGCTACAAAAGATCTCCTATCTGAACAGTTCAGCTTCTCCAGACAAAAGCAAGAGCCACAACCAGCAATGTGCTTCACTACACAATATACATACTACACAGATAAACATTTGCCTTTCAGTTTAATTGATCTGCAGAAATAAGGTTCCAATATTGTTGTGTGATAACAACATGAATAATCTCCTGTCTTCTCTCCGTATTGATAACAGCAATTTATTGCTCTGCTGATGGAAGAGAAATATAACCTTATTGTGGTAGAATACTTCGCTTGTTTTTGTCTTTCCTTTCCTTTCCTTCTAGGTTTATTATTATTATTATTATTATTATATTATTATCATTATTATTTTTTCTTTTTTTTTTTTTCCTTTCTCTCTTTGATATTTGTTCAATAGTAAAATTATCTGCTGTCTTATTTGAAAGTCAGCTACGAATTTGTGTTGAAATATTTTCTACATGTCCCTTTTTTCTTTCTGCCAAATGCTAAGAAAATGTTATTTTCCTTCGATTAAAATCTTGGTCTTAATTCTCAAAGAAAATATAATTTTGTTGTTTTCATTGAAAAACTTGGAATGAATACGAAAGACGTTGCCTTTCTGGCTGCGGAAAGATAGGTCAGGACTGGGTGGAGGGAACAGGAATACGAACAGTGCTCTTGTTGTTGCTAGTGGTGGTCGTGGTGGTGATGCAAGTGGAATGTCAGCTTTTGTTTTTTTTTTCCAGCAGCATTAGCAACGAACCAGTCTCAATAAATCAGCCATTGACTTATTATTAACATAAAAACAAAACAGAAAAAACGTAAATGATTTAGCAAAGTCAGCCATAGACAGATTTCTAACTTGGTTTTTTTTTGTTTTTTTTTTACTGATTTGTCCACACAATCGTTATATTTTAAGCCGATTGTTGAGGAGGTAGTAATATGGACAGAATACGTTGTCTTTAAATGGTTTGTTTTTTTTGTTTTTTTTGTGTGATAAGAATTAATGGAAACTAAGTTTTATCTGAAATTATTTTGACACTGCTAGATTACAGCAATAACAGCAACCTATGGAATTGGTTTCTCTTTTCTTTTTGGGGTGGGTTTTTTTTAATATATATATATATATATATATATATATATTATATATATAATATATATATATATATTATATTTTCAAAATTGATTTTGTCTATATGTTTTTATTAAATAACTATGATATAAATGTGCTGCGTCATAAACAGAATAAATTTTGACTTGGGGGAAAAAAAATTTTTAAAGATCAAATTATTGCCATTGATTGGTGGATGGGAATGATGGTGATGGTGATGGTGATGGGGGGGTGTTTAAATAAGCAAGGATGCGTGGGTGTCAGTTGATATCATGGGTGAATAACTTTGTGTGTGTATGTGTGTGTGTTGAAGTAGCAAGGCTGTTTGTGTATGTAAGCGTATGCCTGTGGAAATCAGGACAAAATAATGATGTGTGTTGAATTGCAAAGATGTGTGTCTGCTTATGTATGTGTGTGTGTGTGTGTGTGTGTCTGTGTGTGTGTGTGTTAGTGGAAATTGGGACTAAATAAACATGTATGCTGAATTGCAAAGGTGTGTGTGTGTCTGTCTGTCTGTGGAAATTCGAACTGAATTGTACAGTGTGTGTATGTGAGTTAGTGAATGTGTTTGCGTGTGTGTGGGTGTCTGTCTGTCTGTCTGTGGAAATTCGAACTGAATGGTACAGTGTGTGTTAGTGCATGTGTTTGTGTGTGTGTGTATCTGTCTGTCTGTCTGCGGAAATTCGAACTGAATGGTACAGTGTATGTATGTGTGTTAGTGCATGTGTTTGTGTGTGTGTGTGTGGGGGGGGAGGTGTATGTGTGTGTGCATGCGCGTAGTCATGTATCTGTCAATGAAAATCAAAACCAAATGTTGGTGTGTATATATATATTGCAATATAGTATGGTTGTATGAATCGGTGAAAATGCAAACATCTTTGAGAGAAGTGTATCACCTCTTTAATGTTAACATGTGTACAATTTATAATGGCAAAAACAAAGAGGTGTAGAAGAAGCCGGGGGTGGGGGGGTGTTTGAACCATCCACCCACCAAACCAGCCAGCCAGCAAAATCAATGGTCAGTCAATCAGTCATCTATAAATATCTTTCCATGTTTTTATTACCATATCTTCCCTTGCTTTAATGAACTTGAGGTCTTGATTCACTGATCAAATCATCAAATCTGTTCTGATTCCTCTCCTATTCTTGTTATAGTTATTGAATTTTGACCTCTTTGGCAACCTTTTGCTCCACCAGAGGTTTCATTAAATATAATAGGTCTGGGCCGGCTATCCATCTGTCTGTCTGTCTCTGTCACTCATCTCTGTTTCCACTCTCACACCTTCGTTTTTCACCTACCTCCCTATCACATTGTTATAATTTATATTTTAATTTACAAAAAAATGTTACAACTAAACTGTTCCTTTAAATTTTTTTATATTCTCCATTTAATCTGGCCATATATGTTCCAAATATTCTACCTGTTTTATGACCTGATCTAACCTCTCACACCTACCCTACAATGTCATTCTAAAGATATACAAACACCATTGCAATCTTTAAGTTACAAGATAACTTTTTCTACTCTGGGCACAAGGCCCGAAATTTTGGGGGAGGGGGTCAGTCAATTAGATCGACCCCAGTACGCAACTGGTACTTAACTTATCAACCCCGAAAGGATGAAAGGCAAAGTCAGCCTTGGTGGAAATTGAATTCAGAACGTAAAGACAGATGAAATACTGCTAAGCATTTTGCCCGGCGTGCTAACATTATTGCCAGCTCACCACCTTAAATATTCTTTTCTACTCTAGGCACAAGGCCTGAAATTTTGGACAGCGGGGGCAGTCGATTAGATTGACCCCAGTATGCAACTAGTACTTAATTTATCCACCCCGAAAAGATGAAAGGCAAAGTTGACCTCGGCAGAATTTGAACTCAAAACGTAAAGACAGATGAAATACCGCTCAACATTTCACCCAGCGGGCTAATGTTTCTACCAGCTCACTGCTTTCTAGAAGTTACAAGGTAATGCATGATTAATTGAAAGGAACATGAATAAATAACTAACACTAGAAGTTTAAATAAGCTGTGCATTAACTTTGTATGGTTTTTCAACTTCAGGTGAGTTTCCTGTGCCATATATATCTTTTTGTCCTTTACATGTGTCAGTCATTGAACTGTGACCATCTTGGAGCACCACCCTGAGCAGGTTTAGTTGAACAAATCAACCGCAGTACTTTCTGTTTGAGTACTGCTACATTTTTATTTTGTTTTTTTGTTGTTTTTTTTTTGTTTTTGTTTTTTTGTCAAGCTACTAAGTTACTTGGATGTAAGTAGTGTGAGGGGAGAAATAGAGATACAAAACCACAACACACACACACACACACACACACACACACGCACTTGTGGTCTTTCAGGTTGGTGAGCTGGCAGATATGTTAGCAAACCGGACGAAATGCTTAGCGGTATTTCATCTGCTGTTACATTCTGAGTTCAAATTCCGCCGAGGTCGACTTTGCTTTTCATCCTTTCGGGGTCGATTAAATAAGTACCAGTTTTGCACTGGGGTCGATATAATCGACTTAATCCATTTGTCTGCCCTTGTTTGTCCTCTCTGTGTTTAGACCCTTGTGGCTAGTAAAGAAATAGGTATTTCGTCTGCCGCTACATTCCGAGTTCAAATTCCGCCGAGGTCGACTTTACCTTTCATCCTTTCAGGGTCGATTAAATAAGTACTAGTTACGCACTGAGGTCGATATAATTGACTTAATCCGTTTGTCTGTCCTTGTTTGTCCTCTCTGTGTTTAACCCTTTGTGGGTTGTAAAGAAAAAGGTTAATCCTAGGATCACTTGGTGTTAGTGGTTCCATTTGGTCTGCTAAGTCATATTCTATCATAACTTCCTTGATTTTCAAACTGATATCTAATAGATTCTTTTTAGATGTTATCAGCCAACATATTGTTTTAAGTTTTCCCTTACTAAACCTCATGATATTGCTTATAATAAATCTTGATTTTTTATGACTATACCAGCTAGAATGTCTGTCTTCTCCCTCAGCCCTATCCCTAACAGATACAGCCCTCTGTTCTTTGAGCCTTAGATATACAAGGGATTTGATAAACTAGTCTATAAATTAAAGCTGACCCTATAAAGACAAAAAATCAGTGGCAGGCAGAGTCTTCTTCATAATTTTAGTAACTTCTATGCTGAAGTAGAGACGTTCTTTGTCTAACTCCTTAGCTTCTTGGAGATTTTAGGTATAATTATACTAATGTGTCCATCCGTTCTAATTTAATTAAATTATATGTCTTTGTGCAGCTGAAGATTGCTCTACATTTTAAATTGATGTAATGATTACATTGTTTGATTGAATGAAATTGCATGAAATGATCGTACTGCATTACCTATGGATATACTTGTTGCTTATTTTGATATATATATATATATATATATGTGTATATATATATATATATATATATATATATATATATACGTATATATAGGAGTGGCTGTGTGGTAAGTGGCTTGCTCATGAACCACATGGTTCCGGGTTCAGTCCCACTGCATGGCACCTTGGGCAAGTGTATAGCCTCGGGCTGACCAAAACCTTGTGAGTGGATTTGGTAGACGGAAACTGAAAGCAGCCCGTCGTATATATATATATATATATATATGTGTGTGTGTGTGTGTTTGTTGTCTGTTTTTGTTCTCCCAACATCGCTTGACAACTGATGCTGATGTGTTTACGTCCCCGTAGCTTAGCGGATCGGCAAAAGAGACCGATAGAATAAGTACTAGGCTTACAAAGAATAAGTCCTGGAGTCGATTTGCTCGACTAAAGGTGGTGCTTCAACATAGCTGCAGCCAAATGATTGAAACAAGTAAAAGAGTGTATATATATATATATATATATTGGTAAAAACGGTAAGATAACAAAAGAAAGAAAGGGACCTCAATATTATGTAAATAGAGGAAATTTATCTATAAAATAATATGTTACAATTACTCTATAGTCAAGATAAAACTCTGAGTTTCAGATGCCAAAGTGGAAATCCACAACACCATCTCTTCGGTTATCTGGCCATCTGAAAAAACGCTATGAAAAAATACCGTTATATAAAGGGAAATTACTGTGTTATATTTCTGCTACTTATATAAAATAAGATTAAAATTTCGGCATCTGAAACTCAGAGTTTTATCTTGACTATTGAGTAATTGTAACATATTATTTTATAGATATATATATGTGTGTGTGTGTGTATATATATATATATATATATATAATACCCTGTATTTCACACTTAACACAAATGCTGACTACAAACTGCAAAGCATCATACATTTTGTATTGTTATCTCCCAACCCAAGAGAACTGAAAAAGCTATTATTTCCTCCCGAGACTTTTCTTTGCAGTTGCTGACTTGCATGCAGATGACTAAACTATACACCGAGTGCACCAGTCTAAGAGTCACTCCTCACTGTGTCCCCCCATCCCACCCCTACAAAGGGTTATGGAGTGCAACCCCATTCGTTTTGATTAAACTTTTTGAAAGCAAAAAGAAAAACTGTGCCCTATTTTTTTTTTTTTTTTCACCATTAATGTTGAGATTTTAATTCTTTGAACATCATTTCCTTTCAGCTACCAATTGTTGATCTTTATTAAAGAACCACTTTGACAAATTCCCTAAATATTGTCTTTCATATCTTTTGATACTTTTCAAGGAATTGTCTAAAAGTGCTGATGATTTTAAAATTCTTCCCTAGTCGGGTTTTCTGCACATTTACACATTCTCTTCTCTCTCTCTCTCTCTCCCTCACCTTCTCTCCTCCCTCTCTCCTCTTACCTTCACTTCTTCCCCTGCCCTTCCTTCCCCTCTCTCCTTCCTTCTCTCTCTCTTTCCTATCTTCTCTTCCCTCAGTCTCCCTTCCCTTCTCTTCCACACCTTCACTTCCTCTTATGCTTTTCATGCCTTCCACCCCTTTAATCTTTCTCTTACTGCTCCTCTCTTCCGTCTCTCTCTCTCTCTCTCTCTCTTTTCTGCTTTACCTCCTCCCCTTATCACGCCCCTTTCCTCCTCCCCCCTTTCGTTTATGCATAAAGATCAGAAACATCAATATATTGACTAATATATAAGTGGAATAGCCTGGGTACCCAACACAAACCCAGTCAAATACTGTACACTAATTATGTACCAAAGATTGGCATGACAACATACCCTACACTACCTTTCCATATGTAAGTAGATTTGCTGTAACCCTCCTCCAAATCACCACTGCTTGTCAGTTAGGGGTAGAGGGATTAAAAAATCTCTAGTGACACCCTCAGTTCCCCTACCATATTTACTCAGCTGTGGTACTTCCTGTCTTCAAATTCTTTATCTTAAAAATGAAGTAAGGTCCTCCCCTACCATTATTATGTGTCAAAGAACTTCCTCAGATCCCTTCTAACAGTGCACTGTATTGTGTTGGCTGACTGACAAACACAAATTTACCTCGTTTACCCCCACCCTATCATCCTCCTTTCTCACCCGTCCCCATACTCCCATTTTATATTTTGTTTTAATTCTTGTGAAGTCTTCTTTATAATGTTTAAATTCACCACCACCACCACCACCTTTATAATTTCATTTCTTTTCTTTGGCTGTTAAAAAATATTTTGACAACAACAACAATAACAATGACAACCACCACCATCACTACCAGTCAGCCTATTTATATGACTGACTATGATTGCCTTAAAGGCATGGCTAGAAATTTCTCGACTGAAAAATTCACTTTCATAGCAATTAGATATTAAATAAAACAATTAGTCTCACTTTGTTTGTGTGTGTGTTGTTGTTGTTTTATATTCTCCTTTACTTTTCTTCTGTTTTTCTCTTATTTTTTTTTTTTTTGGTTTCTCTTCCTCTGTATGTATGTATGTGTGTGTGTCCATATATATATATATATATGTATGCTGCGGTTGAGAAGACCCATCAAGCCAAGTGAAATCGTAGTTGTGGCTAATACCAGTGTTGCACACCTGGTACCAGTGGCACGTAAAAAGCACCCTTCAAATTTTGGGCCTTGTGGAGGCAGTGACAAGTGAGCGATATACTGTGCTTGAGAAGACCTGTCAAGCCAAGTAAGATCATAGTCATGGCCGATGCCGCTGCCTCATAACTGGCACCTGTGCCAGTGGCACGTAAAAAGCATCCACTACACTCTTGGAGTGGTTGGCATTAGGAAGGGCATCCAGCCATAAAAACCATGCTAAATCAGAATGGAACCTGGTGTTGCCTTTCAGCTTACCAGTTTTCAATCAAACCATCCAACCCATGCCAGCATAGAAAACAGACATTAAATGATGATGATGATGATATATACTTAATTTTTGAGTTAACAATGGTTTCATGTAAATGAAGACAAGTACCAATGTTCCTATGTGACGTATTTGAAAATTGTAAAGTGATCCCTCTTAACATGAAACCATTGGTAACCTTCTTAAGCCACAAATAAAAGATATTTAGAAATAATATATTTCTTAATCTCTCAGAGAAATTTATGCAGTAGCAGCACGATAAAGTGATAGCATGTTGTCAACTTAATGTGATACTCCAGACTGATGATGAGCAATGACTCTGAAACTAGTCTCTGGATGCTGGTTTTGCTGGGTGGAGGTGCTTGTCTCCACTTTAAAAACATAAGGACACAGGAAATGCATCAAGTCCAACAGGAAACGATGTTTCCTGGGGCTAAATAACAGTAGCATTCTTCCCTTTCATGGGACTGTCACATTAAGTTGACAACATGATATCACTTTAAAAAATATTTGTCCACCAATGTTGTGTTGGTGGAAGCACATGGCCTAGTGGTTAGAGCAGCAGACTTGCAGTCAAGAGATCATGGTTTCAAATCTCAGACTGGGTGATGTGTGTGTTTATGAGTGAAACACCTTAGCTCCATGTGGCTCCGGCAGAAGGTAATGACGAGCTTCTGCCTTTTCTTTAAGCTTAGTAGTTATTCTATCAGTCTCTTTGCCGAACCGCTAGGTTATGGGAACATAAACACACCAACACCAGTTGTCAAGCAATGGTAGGGGACAAATACAGACAGACACATACACACACACACACATGCATATATATACACACACATACATATATATATATTTAGGGAGTAAATCCAAACTTACAGGGAAAAATTAGATTTAGGATTAAATCTAACTTTACAGTATAAATATAAATTAAATTAGAGATAAAAAATGTTATCTCTAATTTAATTTATAAATACATATATATACGCACACACACACATATGTGATGAACTTCTTTCAGTTTCTATCTACCAAATCTCACAAAGTCTTGGTTGACCCAAGGCTATAGTAGAAGACGCATACCCTGCAGTTGAACTGAACCTGGGACTATGTGGTTGAGAAGTCAGCTTCTTACCACACAACCACGCCTGCACCAGCTTGTTTACAATGATCACGTAATGTCTAGACAAGGGTATACACACACACACACACACACACACACACACGCGCGTTTGTGTGTGTATAATGAAGTTATTATATATGAGAAATGCAACTTGTAAGGTTTGTGCTGTCTGTGTTGTTTTGAATGGTTAATGTTTACTACTAATTTTCATGAATTTTCTGAAAAAGAAATTAAATTGAAAATAGTTTCTTAGACACTGTATTGTCTTGTCTGATAAATTAACTGAAGGCAATATAATAAGCTGTGTTGCTGTCTCATAACCAGTGCTGATCTACAGCACCACTTGTGTATATATATATATGCATACATATAGTATAAAGGAATAAGGATTAGGAATCCAGCCAGTTACCTTATTAGCACTCTGATATCATCCAGATCTGGCTAATCATATTGAATGATAATGAATCATTTATGATAAACAATTAAATGGTAAGCAAAGTAGCTAGTTAGAAAATCTAAATAAGAGACAAAAATACTAATTATACTGAGAAATAATGGTTATCGCCTCAACAGTATGGCTGTTCGACATTACTACTGTTTAACCCGAGGCAGAGCCTCTGCCAGCTGGTTATCTGGGCAAGCTGCACCTGGTATATATTGCAACCAGGGGAGCTAATCCCTACCATCTTCTAGCAGATGACAGGATCACCATACTGAACGGCTTTGAGCTTTTTGTGCCCATTTTCAATGGTGAATACTGACTGCTAGAGATAGCAGGAATACGCTCCACCTTGCAATATATAGGAAACTAAGTGACAGTCAGTCACTGATCTTGCAACAAGCAAAGCAGCTAGTTAGAAAATTTCAATAAGAGATGAAAGTAGTAACTATACAGTAATATTTATTGCCACATGAATTAAACGCTACTTCAGTCGATGGGTAAATCCTGAATTCGTTTAATTGGATTTTGTACAGCGTACAGAGTATATAATAATCAAGACATTATAAAGAAGACTGGAGAATTATACAGGCGTAGGAGTGGCTGTGTGGTAAGTAGCTTGCTTACGAACCACATGGTTCCGGGTTCAGTCCCACTGCGTGGCACCTTGGGCAAGTGTCTTATACTATAGCCTCGGGCCGACCAAAGACTTGTGAGTGGATTTGGTAGATGGAAACTGAAAGAAGCCCGTCGTATATATGTATATGTTTGTGTGTCTGTGTTTGTCCCCCCAACATCGCTTGACAACTGATGCTGGTGTGTTTACGTCTCCGTAAGTTAGCGGTTCGGCAAAAGAGACCGATAGAATAAGTACTAGGTTTACAAAGAATAAGTCCCGGGGTCGATTTGCTCGACTAAAGGCGATGCTCCAGCATGGCCACAGTCAAATGACTGAAACAAATAAAAGAATAAAAGAAAAGAATTTTCAAAATTTTTTGTTACATTATTATTCTCATCAAACTTCAATCCGACATGTTTCCGCTGAAGAAGTGTCCCCCGTGTCTTTTGATATAGCTGTTATATGCACTTCGTTGATTTAAATTCAAATCACTTACAGTACTTATTCATCCAGGGTAGACATTTCTATTCATCTTTTTTTCAAGGTCTTACTCATGCGGGTGGGTGAAGCGAACAGCAGATTCAAGTATTTGATAGTCCTTTTTAAAATATATCGTTGGTGAGGAACCATAAAACCCCAGGCACAGAACAGTAGAGTTAGTGATGAAATATAATATAACTATAGTACTGGTATCACTCAAACATAGAACACACTCACACACACACTTGACTGTGTATCATATTTAATGTATATACACTGTCAATAGGCCTGTTACTGCATTATTTGTCCAGAGATAGCATCTATTATGGACAGACTGTTAAAAGCACGATAAATATTAGCGGGTGACAAAAACTTGTCCCAGCAGTGACTAGTGAGAAAGCCAACTGCATTTTGACCTTCTTGGGCTTTTTCAATGATGTGTACTTATAGCCAACCACATTGGGACTTTAATTCATTGCCTGCAATATAGGAAAATTTGAATAAAGCATTCACTGGTGTTGCAAATAGCTGCCCAGCTGAATAAAAATCCAGTGTATACAATAGAGGCAGTATTAAATTAAATTAGCTATCTGTGTATCATACTCAGTATATGATACATACATACAAGCATACACACACACACACACACACACACACACATACATACATACATACATAATACATACATACATACATACAGTGGTCAGAGTTTGAATACCCACTGTAAATATTTTTATGAAGTATGAAAGGAAAGTCTGAAGCAGCTGGTTTTGTACATATCATTCGCAGAGGCTTTTAAACATAAGAAATTGAAAATAAGTATTTCTTTCAAGCTTTCATTTCATATTTCAAAGCATTTTCACACAGTAGATATTCAAAAGAAAGCCAGGCTCAGTTTACTAGCTGATGATTGGAAATGAGTAACTCTGAGTATTGGAAGCCAGAATCTTTCTGTTATAATGTTTTAACCCTTTAGCATTTAAACCGGCCATATCCGGCCAAAAGTATTCTACCTGTTTTATGTTCAAACTAGCCAGATCTGGTCTCTCACACCAACCCTACAATATCATCTTAAAAATGAACAGCTACCTCATCAAAATCTCATAGCTACAAGATAATGCATGATTAGTTCAAAACAATGTGGATAAAGAAGCATTAATTTTGGCAGAATAATGTGAACACTAAAGGGTTAAAGAATACTCTACATTTGTATGGAGTCGTGTCATTTATCACTTCTAGTGAATCAATAGATATATTATGGCGTTCGAACTTCAAGGGTATCCCCTGGCACTTGCCATCATTTATATCTCTCTCTTCCTTTACTCAACCATCCCATTTATATTCTGATCCCCATCCCTTGTGAGTATGCTTGGCGCTTTGCCACCATCTCTGTCCTGCTGTCTCCCCCCTCTGTCTTTCTCTCTCTCTCTCTCTCTCTCTCTCTCTCTCTCTCTCTCTCTCTCTCTCTCCTTCTTCTCCTGCACTTCCTTCGGGTTGGGCATCCAGCTGTAAAAATTCTGCCAAAACAGTTACAGAAGTCTAGCGCAGGTTTCTACCTGACCAGCTCTTGTCAAATTGTTCCATCCATGCCAGCATTGAAGGCAGACATTAAACGGTGATGATGATGATGATGATGACGATGATATATCTTGACTTTGTTCATGAAGGTACTTGTAAAGTGTATGTGTGTACATACACACACACACATATATATACACACACATATACATTTCATATATATATATATATATATATATATATATATATACACACACACACACACATACATAGACTTTATATATATATATACACACACACACACACACTCACACACATACATACACTTTATAAATGCCTTCACGAACAAAGCCAAAAAATACTGAAACTGCATGTGGAGTAGAGAGGGTAGCATGCTAACAACATGTAGGAAGTGTTACTGAGACTGAATGGGAGAATGTACGTACAACATGTGTGACAAGTTTCATGATTCATAGCAGCAATGTTACTGCTTTTAGAAAAATTTACCTTCATACCACAACCCGCAAAAATAGTCCCCCTTTCTGTCTCTGTCATCTAACATTCATTCATCTTCTCACTTTATTTGCATTCCCATTCATCAAATCCTAATTAATTTCCTTCAGCTCTTCTTTGGTCTGTATCTACTACAAGTTGTCAACAAGTAACTCGTTATCTATTCTTATCACAATGCCAATATTATCTTTGTGCAAAGAACACCTGATGCTTCTCATTTCCACTCACCTTCTTAAAACTTTGCAACTCATTCTACTTAGGTCACCAACTTAGATTGTTGTCATCATCTTCATTATGTTTCTTAACTGATTTCAGCCTTAAAAACTTGGGTGAACTTGCACCTCGCAGCCATAAAGTGAGATTTTTCAGATATTAAAAAGTTTGCTGATGTTTGTTTTCTTTATAAAATTAATTATGAATTCTGCACTCATCATCATCATCATCATCATCGTTTAACATCTGCTTTCCATACTGGCATGGGTTGGACGATTTTGACTGAGGGCTGGCAAACCAGATGGCTGCACCAGGCTCCAATCTTGATCTGGCAGAGTTTCTACAGCTGGATTCCCTTCCTAACGCCAACCACTCCGAGAGTGTAGTGGGTGCTTTTCAATGACGTAAATATATATTATACATAAATATATATAATTACTGTATTCAGTGACATAAAAGATGCAAGGATATATTAGATGCATCCTTAAGGCAGCAAGCTGGCAGAATCGTTACCATGCCGGGCAAAATATTTAGCGGCATTTCACCTGTCCTTGTGTTCTGAGTTCAAATTCTGCCGAGGTCAACTTTGCCTTTCATCTTTTCGGGGTTGATAAATTAAGTACCAGTGGAGCACTACGGTTGATGCAATCAAATAGTCCCCTCCGTCCAAATTTCAGGCCTTGTGTCTTTAGTAGTAAGGATATTAGAAGCATCCTGATTTCAGCAGCACATATTCAGGGAAAACTGTTTTCAGTGTGTTAAAGCTTGTGAGATACCCAAATTTGCATACAGAATCCAGGGTCTTACCCAGTATTTTTTGAAAAAAAGTGCATCCTATATATGTCAACTACAGTATATACATATATGCATCTCTCTCTCTCTTTCTCTGTCATGGAATTTTGTCAGTGAACAGGTCACGAT
Organism: Octopus sinensis; assembly: GCF_006345805.1. Classification (NCBI taxonomy): domain Eukaryota; kingdom Metazoa; phylum Mollusca; class Cephalopoda; order Octopoda; family Octopodidae; genus Octopus; species Octopus sinensis. The sequence continues at coordinate 11,826,967 of NC_043007.1, forward strand.
CTCAAAGCAACGAAAATATTTTGGCTAATTAAAATGTTGAAGTGAATCTAACGATTTTTGTGTGTTTTTAAATGGTTTTTAAACACCTTCCACACTGCAATTGTTTTGTTTCAGCACACAATCTCAAATCAGGTCACTTGCTATGCGAGTACATATCCGTAATATATATATATATATATATATATACACACATACACACACATGTATATGTATACACACTCACACACACATATACATAGACACACATATTGATATATATATATGCACACATATATTTATATACATGTTTTGGTGTGTGTGTGTTGTCATCAGCTTTATCTCTTATCAAAGTATTTATTTTCTTCTTTGCTGAACGCAATGTTGGCAGGGGGGAAAGGTTGATTTTGTTGAGCCTTTCCCTCCTGTCATTTGATTTCTTCCTTTTCTCTTCTGGTGCCTTCAAAGTTTTTGGTTCCAATGTCGATGGAATGCTGTCACTTGGTACATTCCCAGGCTTGTGTTTCAAACGATTTAAGCTCAATTCCAGTGGCTTTCAGTGTTGGTTTGTGTTGGTCCTTGAATCTTTTGAGAGAGAAAAAGAGAGATTCAGGGAAAAGAAATGAAATTATTATGTTAAAGCTTACGAGAGGACCAGTACCACATTTAGGAATGAGGGTGATTTTTTTTTTAGCGGAAAAAGGGCATCTTACATGCTATCAAATATAGTGCTGTTCAAGTAGTTGGACCTGGAGATCTCCATTTCCAGTGACTTCGAGGGCCACCTCCCAGTGGTGCCGGGTGTCAACGAAGAGCCCTTGATTACAACAAGACAACCAAAGTTTTTTTTTTTCCAAGGTCTGGGGTCTCCCACCCCCAAGCCCTAGACCATCACCTAATCACCCTTACCCGTTTTGTTGCTTAACAACAACAACATCGAAGTACTGCAGTTAATTATGATAGTAATTGCAATCCTTGTCTTTCCGATACCATGTATGGTCCATTGTTTGCATGCTGGAATAATGAATTTAGGGTTCCAGTGAAATATTATTTTCAATGTAGAACCAAATTCCAAATGGAATACAAACTGCTTTGCTAAACTTGTCCTGAGGCAATAGTCCTTATGGCCAGGTCTTTAGTTCTTCCCAGAAGTTTCAAGTCTCAAACAAATTTGGAGCAGAAGCGTTACTGCCTCTTCAACTTGTATTGCAATTTGAATTTTTATTTAGCCATTGACAGCAAATTAATGAATTTAGAATTGTATTTATTGATCTATTTATTCATTTATTCAATTATTTATTAATTAGGCAAGTAGAGAATTCTTCAGAAGAAAATGGTGGTTATTACTGATTTGAAATGCACTTTAACACTTCTTTGTGATCACAAATATAAGTATTTATAATAACGTTTTGATCTTTTTACTTTGCTCCAGACATTGGACTGTGGCCATGCTAGGGCATTGCCTTGAAGGATTTAGTTAAACACTAGTACTTATTTTTTAGTCTGACACTCATTCTATCAATTTCTTTTGCCAAACTATTCAGTTATCAGGTCATAAATAAAACAACACCAGTTGTCAAGCAGTGGGAGGGGGTAAGCACAAATACAATGACACATCATCATCATTGTTTGACCGTGGTCGAGACAATGGAATTTCCTATGTTACGCCAGACTTCACAGTCCATCATAGCATTACGGAGGTCCTGTTGCTGGATGCCTGTATCCCTGAAGATTACATCAGGGTAGGAGAGCGTGCGCCCTCTGATATCGCGAGCAGATGGCTTCCAGAGGAGAAGAGTAGAAATTACCTCGTTTTCAGCTCCACAACAATGTCCAGCAAACTGGTTGTAAAGTGAACTTCTTAACCACACAGCCATACCTGTGCCTTGTTTATTCTATTAGAAAAATCTGCTACTTTCCTCATTAACTTCCTGTAAGCTTCATCTGTTTCTTAATAGTTATTAGTGAAATTTGTTAAATGATTGCCACCTTTTATATGAGAAGCATAAGAAATTAGATTTAAAAAATGTTACCTGCCAGGTTCAGTTGGATGGATCTTACTATACAGAACTCCATGTTTCAACGGAAATATCACCTGGCTTTTTATGAGACTTAAGTTCAGTCTAAGTTTACCTTGGAATCTTCAACTACAAAACAGCTGCATGTCTCTACTACATCACCTATCATTCATATAATTGTATATATATATATATATATATATATATATATATATGTCAAACCTATACCTGCTACAATTCATCTTCTGACACAGTGGTTATCAACAATGTTCATATAAGATTTTGTTGTTAGAATTTATGTGCAATAAAATTGGTTGTACTTCCACAATACACAAAATGTTTCAACAATTCTTTTAATTAATTTCTAATGATACTCAGGGATGTACTTGCATAGCAAGTGAGCTGATCTGAGATTGTGTGCTGGAACGAAAACAATTGCAGCGTGGAAGGTGTTTATAAGCCATTTAAGAAACACACTAAAACCTTTAGATTCACTTCAACATTTAAATTTAATTTGCCAAAATATTTTCATCGCTTTGAGACCATGACCTGCTTGCTGACAAAAAAGATGCATCCCCTCTATGTTTAGCCCCTTGTGGGCAATAAAAATAAGAAGTGGTTGGCAACAGGAAGAGCATCCAGCTGTAGAAACCATGCTCAAAGCAGACATTGGAAACTGATACCACCTTCTGTCTCATCAGTTCATGCCAAACCATCTAACCTATGGCAGCTTGTAAAAAGACCACCAAACGACTATGATGATGGTTATTGCATCAGTAGTATCAGTATAGTCAGCACTTTCTCATAATTTGTCAATCCAGTCATTTTTCTTATTCCACTGATATTCAACAATACTTGTAAAGCTTTTCAAATCCAACTTTTTAACACACACACACACACACACACACACATATATATATATGATAAAATACATACATACATACATATATATATATTTATATGATTTAACAAATACATACATATATATATATATATATATATTTATTATATGATTAACAATACATACATATATATATATATATATATATATATATATATATATATATATATAATGTTTGTATGTATGCGTATCTTCTCTGTTGTTCGTTCAGCCATGTTTTATTATCATGCAACATCGTACTTGTTCTACATATATTTTCATTTTAGTCTGCTCTTTTTACAAGAGAAAAAGAAATCCTTTGTTTGAAGCAAAGGAAGTTGTTTTCAAAAACGGTTCCTGCTACCTTCTCTCTAAACGTCAGCCGATTATTCCTACCACTGGGCTCCTCCACGTCAAACCTAAATGACATGTCCTCAAAAATATAGTGATCAATCAGTGATTAAACCATTCATATTTTTCTGGCACACTGAAAGGGATGCATTGAAATTCTTTGAAAATATCTCAAGATTCAACTTGCATTTCTTTGTGAACTCATTGCTTTCATTGACAATCTTCTGCTCAGTTCTTAACCATCCACCCCGCCCCGCCCACCTGCTCCACATCAGGTAATACCACTTTTATGATGTTCACTTCGCGTTTTGTATTCCTTCTCCTAAACAGTATTTTGTACTTGCCCATGTTCACCGTCAATTCTTTGAATTCTAGTTTTGTTCTTCTTTATTTCTTTATTTTATTTTTTTTATTTTTAATAATTCTTAGAGTTGTCTGTACAAGACAGATCATAGGCATATGAACCTTGCCGACATTAAAAGAACTGCCTGAACTCTTTGGGGATTTCCTCCAAGAGTTAGCATAAAGATGGAAGAGCAGGCATAGGCATGGCTGTGCAGGAAGAAGTGTGTTCTATAACCACATGGTTCTGGGTTCAGTTCCATTGCATGTTACCTATTTCTTTACTACCCACAAGGGGCTAAACACAGAGAGGACAAACAAGGACAGACACACGGATTAAGTCGATTATATCGACCCCAATGCGTAACTGGTACTTAATTTATCGACCCTGAAAGGATGAAAGGCAAAGTCGACCTCAGCGGAATTTGAACTCAGAACGTAACGGCAGACGAAATACAGCTAAGCATTTCGCCCAGCGTTGCTAACGGTTCTGCCAGCTCGCCGCCTTGGACAAATGTCTTCCATTATAGCCCTAGGCTGATCAAAGCCTTGTGAATGGATTTAGTTGACAGAAAGCCTGTCACATATGTGTGTGTGTTACTGTCTTCTTGCATTTGACACTGTTGATAGTTGTAAATGAGTGTCACCACCATGCATGTGGTGTGGTTTTTTTCCAGTGTTCCTTGTAAACATGTCTGGTTACTTGAAAACAGGTGAGGATTGGCAACAGGAAGGGCATCCAGCCATAGAAAACCTGCCTCAACAAATTCCGTCTGACCTAAGCCAAGTATGGGAAGATGAACATTAAAATGATGGTGATGGTGTTTTAAAGGATGCACATCTTTATACTGACACCTCGCAGGTTGGACAGGGTTGTTGAACCTGCTAAAAATAGCAGACAAATCTTCCTCAAATCATGTCTTACAGCGTTAAAAATGAAATGATACTTAGGTTTATATTATTTTAAATACAACACATCTGAATAAAAAACAAGAATGTTACATCATGGCTGTAAAATCTTTGATCATAACAGGTCTGTTGAATGAGGGCTAACTTGGGCCAAAGCACTACCTTCACTGCTGCTTTAGTTAAAGACTTTCATTCTAACCAATTTTGATGCTTTCAACATCTTAGCAACTGGTTTTTTAAAATTCTTCAACTGATAAACTCCTTAGTTGGTTTTACTACAGAGAAGTTCTCCCTTCAATTTTTTTTTTCTGCTGCTAACCTTCTTTGTTGGTTGCACAAGGGACAAAGTCCTCTTTGCTCATTTATACCATAAATCCTCGAGTATAGTGCGCCCTTGAGTATAATATGCTGGGGATTTTGAGGGGGCTGTACCTCTGAAACAACCTAAACCTTGTGTATAATACGCACCCCTTCTCTAACTTGAGTCAAGGAGGTCTATATAACATCCCTAGTTTGTAAAAATGTATACGGTAACGTCCTTTATTATTATTGTATATATAACATAATGCAAACATGTAGCTTTTTTGTGCATTTTGTTTGCAGAAAATAAAGAAATAACAGTAATAATGTTTAATAAATGTTGCTTACTGCAAGTTATGGATGATTCTTTTATGAGTTCCACTGATTTCAGGCTTAGCTTAAGGTATTTCCGCGCCCGACATCACAAAATGCGTCTGAATAAACATTGCCGGACAGCAAATAGACTCGGACATTGCTTAGAAAATAATTTTTATTCTTAACCTCGTATATAGTACGCACTAGGGATTTTGACCTTTAAATTTTGGGGGGGAAATGCGGATTATACTCGAGGATTTATGGTACTTATTTTCCATCTTCTCCCTTGTAATTGAGAATAAGAGCAGATATTACAACATTTTTTCCTTCAAGACCAGTACCGATGTGTTTGTTTTGCATTCATCATCATCGTTTAGCGTCCGCTTTCCATGCTAGCATGGGTTGGACAGTTCAACTGTGGTCTGGGAAGCCAGAAGGCTGCACCAGCCCAGTTTGATCTGGCAATGTTTCTACGGCTGGATGCCCTTCCTAACGCCAACCACTCCGTGAGTGTAGTGGGTGCTTTTTACGTGCCACCGGCACAGGTGCCAGACGAGTCTGGCAAACGGTCACGATCGGATGGTGCTTTTTATGTGCCACTGGCATGGGGGCCAGGCGAGGCTGGCAATGGCCACGAACAGATGGTGCCTTTTACATGCCACCGGCACGAGGCCAGTCGGGGCGGCGCTGGCAATGGCCACGAACGGATGGTGCTTTTTACGTGATGTGCTTTTTACATTTTTTTTTGTTTTTGGTTTTATACATGTAAAAATATCCTCCTCTCTCTCACCCTCGTCTACCATTCATTCATCTTATTGTTTATTCATGTTTCCATTCATCAAATTCTCATTCATTTCTTTCGACTCTTCTTTGGTCTCTATCTACTACAAAATCGTCAACAACACAAGTAACTCATTATCTATTCTTATCACAATGCCAATGATATTGTCTTGTGCAAAGAACACCTGATGCTTCTCATTTCCACTCACCTTCTTAAAACTTTGCAACTCATTCTACATTCTGAGATTCTTATTAATGGTTTCTTCCCCTTTTTTCACCTTTTGCACACTTTCCATCTTCATAGTGCTTCTGATGTCAAAATTCAATTGAAGAATTTTACAAATTCAATTGAAGAAATTTTATTAAAATGCTATATAATTAATTTTAGGTCACCAACTTACATCATTGTAATATTCACTATAGCCGCTAGTAGATGTCAGTTTAAGGTTAAATGAACTTACAGCTCTCCAAACATGTACAATACAACCATAAAGTAAGATTTTAGTTATTAAAATCTTTGGTTGGTTTCCTTTAACATGGCAATTATGAATTACCACAGTTGCTTCTGGAAGTAGGTGTGACTGAATGAATAACTGCTAGTCTTCTTCAAGCAATCTTGCCCAGGCCTGTGCAGACATATACAAGTGCATAGTCAATATTGACCAATGGAGGGCATGGCTGTGTGGTTAGGGAGCTTGCTTCTTAGCTATATGGTTTCGGGTTCAGTCCCACCGTGTGGCACTTTGGGCAAGTGTCTTCTGCTATAGCCCCAGGCTGACCGAAGCTTTGTGATTGAATTTGGTAGGCGGAAGTTACTGCTGTGTGTGTATATGTGCGTATAGCTGCTTGTGCCTCTCCGAGAGAGAGAGAGCTAGGGGAGGCCCTAAGATGGTGTTAAGTGAGGGAGAATTTGTCTTTTGTTTTTCCTATTTTTGCTAGTTTAAAAATGTCAGATTTGCCAAAGGGGAAAATTTGAACTTCAGTATCATCACCATCATTGTTTTAATGTCTATTTTTCCAGACTTGCAAAGATCAGGCAGAGATTATTGAGGCAGATTTTCTATGGCTGGATGCCCTTCCTGTCACCTACCCTCACTTGTTTTCAGTAAGGTGGTATTTCCCCATGACCAGACATGTTTTTCCAGAATAGGCTTAGGAGTGGCTGTGTGGTAAGTAGCTTGCTTACCAACTACATGGTTCCAAGTTCAGTCCCACTGCGTTACACCTTTGGCAAGTGTCTTCTACTATAGCCTCGGGTCGAACAAAGCCTTGTGAGTGGATTTGGTAGACGGAAACTGAAAGAAGCCCGTCGTATGTATGTATATGTATATATATGTGTGTGTGTGTGTGTTTGTATATCTGTGTTTGTCCCCTCCCCCCACCCAACATTGCTTGACAACTGATGCTGGTGTGTTTACATCCCCGTAACTTAGCAATTCAGCAAAAGAGATCGATAGAATAAGTACTAGGCTTCCAAAGAATAAGTTCTTGGGTCGATTTGCTCGATTAAAGGTGGTGCTCCAGCATGGCCGCAGTCAAATGACTGAAACAAGTAAAAGAGAATATTGGAAATAAATGTCTCTGCTTCTTCTTTATCCCTTTCATATCATACACACACACACAGTCATGTGTACACACACATGCACACATGCGGTCATACACCACACACACACACACACACACACAGTCAAAGGACTAAAACAAGTAAAAGAGTAAAAAAAAGGTGTAAAAGAGTAGGATGATGGTGATAGTGGGGATATACCCATGGGCTAGTCATAGTTTTAAGCTTAACTTTTAAAATCTCAGCTATTGTTTCTGTCAGTAACTTTTGAGAGAATGCAGGAAATGCTGTTAATTGGATGAAAGTAGAGTGTCTTGTTCAAAATAAAGGAAAGAGAGAGCTAGGTCGAGATGAAGCGATGATGTACATGGAGGAAATTAAGGGGAAAAAATGTGAAGTTTACAGTTGTCAATAGCTCTTGATATTAGCACTGATGAACTTGGAGGAAATTGGGGAAGTGGCGAGGTTTTTAAAGGACTCAATTGCAGAAGGTTATCTATGTAAGGAATTCTGGCAACTAGCTTGGAAAAGTTTGGATAGATTCCATAGCAAGACAAGTCAGTTCAGGAAAGGTAATGTTTTACTTTGCCAAACATCTTGCTAATGTCGAGTGCAAATGCTATGATTTGGCAGCTGGACCACTTGCAGGTGAACTATTTCAATATTATGGAGAAAAGCAGAAGATCATTAAGAAGCAAGCTTTCACTTGTATTTAGAAAGCAAAGAGCAAAAGTGCACACACACACGCATGCATACACACATACACACACTCATATTTACATATATATAATTGTATTGTGTATTTTCTTATTCTATCTTTTCTTTTCATCTTCTGTCTCTGTTTTTTTTTTACCTTATGATTCCTCTTCTTCTTCTTTATCCCTTTCATATCATACACACACACACACAGTCATGTGTATACACACAGTCATACACACACACATGCACACATGCGGTCATACACACACACTCTCACATGCACACAAGTTACACTTTGGTTAAGTCATGATTTTGTGACTTAATTTTTTTATTTTCATTTACTCTATTACTTGTTTCAGTCATTTGACTGTGGCCATGCTGGAGCACCACCTTTAGTCTAGCAAATCAACCCCAGGACTTATTCTAGTACTTATTCTATCAGTCTCTTTTGCTGAACCGATAAGTTACAGGGACGTAAACACACCAGCATCAGTTGTCAAACGATGTTGGGGGGGACAAACACAGACATACAAACATACACACACACACACACACATATATATACATATACATATATATGACGGGCTTCTTTCAGTTTCCATCTACCAAATCTACTCACAGGGCTTTGGTCGGCCTGAGGCTATAGTAAAAGACACTTGTGCAAGATGCCACACAGTGGGACTGAACCCAGAACCATGTGGTTGGTAGGCAAGCTACTTACCACACAGCCACTCCCAAGCCTGTCCACACAGCCACTCCTAACGCCTATAACTTAGTTTCCAAAACTTCCTGTCTATAACTTAGTTTCCAGAAGTTATCATATTTGATAGCACAAAAGACCCGCAGGCTTTTTAAACACACCCCATTTTCAGCTGCACGTCTTCGAGGAACAGTTTGGAGTACATTAAAGTATTTTATGGGATGCCCAACTTTGCATGTAGGACATGGGGTAATTTCGTTTTTTTGGTGGTAGTGGAGAGAGATGTGTTTTATACACCATCAAATGTGGAAGGCTTGTGGCCTAGTGGCTAGGGGGTGTTGTGCTCAGATTGATTGCATGTTGTGTTCTTGAGCAAAATACTTCATTTCATGTTGCCCCCATCTATTCAGCAGTAAATTGGTACCCCTGCAATGGACTAGCGTTCAAATCAGGGAGAATGCTGGCTTGCTCACTTAGCTCATAGAGTGGCATCATTCAAAGGCTGAAACAATGCGAAGCACACTGCGACCAGTAATCATCATCATCATCATCATCATCATCGTTTAACGTCCGTTCTCCATGCTAGCATGGGTTGGACGGTTCGACCGGGAATCTGGGAAGCCAGAAGGCTGCTCCAGGCTCCAGTCTGATCTGGCAGAGTTTCTACGGCTGGATACCCACCTAACGCCAACCACTCCGCGAGTGTAGTGGGTGCTTTTTACGTGCCACCTGCACTGGTGCCAGGCGAGGCTGGCATCGGCAACGGTCGGATTGGTGCATTTTACGTGCCACCTGCACGGAAGCCAGTCGAGGCGGCACTGGCTTCGGCCACGATTCGGATGGTGCTTTTTACGTGCCGCCGACACGGAAGCCAGTCGAGGCGGCGCTGGCATCGGCCCGGCGCTGTATAACAAAACCCAAAAGTCTGGTTGGTACCTCAATATGCCATCACATATGCTAAGAAAACCATCTTGTACAAGGAGTGAGCAATTGCTTGTAAGGAAGGCGGCGACCTGGCAGAAACGTTAGCACGCCGGGCGAAATGCGTAGCCGTATATCGTCTGCCGCTACGTTCTGGGTTCAAATTCCGCCGAGGTCCACTTTGCCTTTCATCCTTTCGGGGTCGATAAATTAAGTACCAGTTACGCACTGGGGTCGATGTAATCAACTTAATACCTATGTCTGTCCTTGTTTGTCCCTTCTGTGTTTAGCCCCTTGTGGGCAGTAAAGAAATAGCTTGTAATTTAAGGAAACCTGATACTTAATAAATATGTCTATAACATAATTTCTTACTAATTTCTTAACTTGAATCAAAGCAAGCATTAAATGAATCTTAATTCATCATTTATGTTTGTCAAGTGTAAATATAATTAGGGTTTTTTTTTTTTTTCTGGTTTTTTAATTAAGTTAACAAATTTTCTTTTAATTAAACTGTTTGAAATATTTTAAAATATTCCTGTTTTGTAAGAAACGACTAGATATAATTTTAATTATCTTAACTTCATTTAATCTGAAATCTTATTTTATATTCCCATCCAAAAGTGTGTGTGTGTTTTTGTGTGTGTGTGTTTGTATGTATACGTACACATATTGATATAAATTGAAATTTTTGCTCAGAATTCGTTCGCTTGCCAATCGCAAACAGTTCATTTAGGTGTGGCTGTTTTTATTATACAGAATCAAAATAAAAGTGAGGATTTTTAAACAACTATATGGAAACATTTTAAAAATCCAATCAACAAAATATTATTTAATTTAAATCAAGATTAATTAAGCATGCTTCTAACAAAAGCATCAAGAAAATATAGAATAGGTCACAAAATGTAAATATGGAAACTGGCTTCTAAAGTACACCAGATTTCTTGGCTTCAGTTAAAATAGTAAAAATATAAGTTTCTTGGAGATCTTACATCATAGATTTTCATTGCTTCGTACATTTTGGTTTCTTCTAAATTTAGCAAATGCTTATCTGTCTTAATCTTTATACAATCCAGTACATGTATGTGACTTCATGGTATTGTTTTATACTCTTTACTCTCTTTTACTCTTTTACTTGTTTCAGTCATTTGACTGCGGCCATGCTGGAGCACCGCCTTTAGTCGAGCAAATTGACCCCAGGATTTATTCTTTGTAAGCCTAGTACTTATTCTATCGGTCTCTATAGCCTCGGGCCGACCAAAGCCTTGTGAGCGAATCTGGTAGACAGAAACTGAAAGAAACCCATCGTATATATGTATATGTGTGTGTGTGTTAGTGTTTCTGTGTTTGTCCCCCCCCCCAACATCGCTTGACAACCGATGCTGGCGTGTTTATGTCCCCGTAACTTAGTGGTTCGGCAAAAGAGACCAATAGAATAAGTACTAGGCTTACAAAGAATAAGTCCTGGGGTTAATTTGCTTGAGTAAAGGCGGTGCTCCAGCATGGCCGCAGTCAAATGACTGAAACAAGTAAAAAGAGTGTATGTGTGTGTGTGTGTGTGCATGTGTGTGTGTGTGTGTATGTGTGTGTGTGTTTGTCTTCCACCACTCCCCAGCAACCAGTGTTGCTGTTTTTATGTCCCTGTAACGTAGCAGTTCAGCAAAAGAGATTGATAAAACAAGTACTAGGCTTTAAAAAAAAAGTAAAGAAGTACTAGAGCCGATTCATTCAATTAAAAAGACATTCTTCAAGGCAGTACCCCAGAATGGTTGCAGTCTAATGATAATGATAAAGTAAAAGATAACCTGAAAAGGTAGAAGACAATACATCTGGGACTACATTATCCAGTGTCACTCTTTTTAAGACAGTAGTTTGTGACTTGGCTGCTATTTCTAGCTGGCTGAATAATCACATCACATAGAAGTTTCCTTGATAACTCGAAAAAACAAAACAAATTTACTATAAAATGATGAGAAGTGAGGGGATTCTTTAAGCAATAGAAGGGCCACAACCCCTCCCTCCATGTCTCGCCTTTACTTTCTCCCTCTCTCTCTCTCTCTCTCTCTCTCACCCTCTCTCTCTCTTCTTCATTCTCTCCTCTCTCAAACTAGGGCAGCCATGTATGTCCTCTACAGCAAGATACCTGTCTCTGTCCCTTTATTATACTTTAACCCCTCATCACATGACACAAAGCCACCTTCCTTAATACTAATCCCTCACCCCCATTTGAAGGGTCTTTGTCTTGCAAGTTGCTTGGAGACCTCACTAGTGCTGGTGCCACATAAAAAAAGCACCCAGTACACTCTGCCAAGTGATTGGCATTAGGAAAGGTGTCCACCTGTAGAAAATCATACTAAAGTGGACGCTCAACCTTAGCGCATTCCTCTGGCTTGCCAGCTCTCGGCAGACCGTCCAACCCATGCCAGCAACGAAAAGCAAACGTTAGATTACGATAGTAATGATAATGAAGGTGAATTAGATTAGTAACTGAAGTTTTCAACTGAAAATAGTGTTTTTTAGTCCAGTCAATATACCACGCTGTCTTGGTATGTTGTTAGTCTTCTTACAGTTCCACTAATTATTACTAATCAATCATCTTTCTCTTCACCATCGTCGTCATCATCATCATCATCATCATCATCCTCACCATGGTGTTCGTTATCGAAACATAGCCTGAGATAGATTTGAGCGTATTCGATTACTTAGGTCCATGTCACTTTGCCCTAATCCATTTCTCACCTTTGAATCTCACCTGTGAGTTCAGTTAATTAGATCAGCTAGCTAACTCTTTCCCCGCCTTCTCCCTCTCTCTTTTTCTCTCTTTCCTACTCTCTCCTTTGCTCTCTCTCTCTCTCTCTCTCTCTCTCTTTTTCTGCCCCACCACCACCACTTTTCTTCTCTGTCTTTTTCTCTTGCTCTTTCCTCTCTCTCCCCATCTCCTTTCTCTTTTCATCACTCTCTCTCATCCCTCTTCCTTTCTCCCTTTCCCCCTCCCCCCCCCTCTGTGTCTGATCTGCAATATGTACCTTCACTATAACACAATTAAATTTTATATCAGTGGTGCTTGATCACCCACATAACAACAACAGAACAAAACATGATTTCCTGAAGGAGGTTAAGAAGGGAATTGCTCTCATCATGCATTTGTCTTCAGCTCCCGGTCAACTCATCTCAAGTATAAACACTTTACCTTATCACCACATTACTGGTTTAGCAATTTGGTCAGTCAACCAGTGAGCATTCCTGACTGATATCATATCTCATGTAGCTGGTTTCTCAACAACAGTGAATCCACCGTTCAGGTACACTGAAAAATATACACCAGGGGATCCGTGTGGTCTTTGGGAGTCCATGGAAGATTTTGCTGTTAAAATTTATGTACTATAAATTGCTTATATTTCTATGATACATTTCATTTATATTGGGTTGTCCAGAAAGTTTGTGCCGGTTTATAGTCTTGCAAGTGGATTTGAGAGATGGAAACTGAAAGAAGCCCATCATGTGTGTATGTTTGTGAACACATACCTTTGTACCCTTATCCTCACATCGCTTGGTGGTTGTAAAAAGAGGGTTATCATCATACATGTGATGTTGTTTGCTTCTAGTTTTTCATGGGAAAACATGTCTTGTTCTGTGGAAGTATATTACTTTGCATGGAAACAGATGAATGTTGGTGATTGGAAGAGCATCCATCCATAGAAAATCTACCTTAACAAATGCCATCTGACCCATGCTAGCATAAAAAATGGACGTCAGTAGATGATGATGCTCATCATCCTTTTCTCCTTCTTCTCCCTCTTCTTCTTCTTTTTTCTTCTTCCTCTTCTTTTTCTTTTCTTCTTCTTTTTCTTTTCTTCTTCTTTTTCTTTTCTTCTTCTTTTTCTTTTCTTCTTCTTTTTCTTTTCTTCTTCTTCTTCCTCTTCTTCTTCTTCTTCTAATTTTACATTTTACATTTTAGATTGGCGGGTGATGCATTCAAATCTTTACTACCATGGCCTATGGTCATACGAACTTATGGTCAGAAAAAGTTAAAATGTTTTCCTTCATCATGATCTTTGTTTTGTTTGATTTTTTTTTTCTTCTTTTACATGGGAAAAGAAATACATAAGAAAATGTCTTTTTGGTCTAAAAGTGAAAACTTTCGAGACCAATCATTATATTGATCATGTTAAGATCAATATAATGTTATAGTGAACCAACCTTAACAAGATCAATGATAAATTTTGAAGTTAAGAATAAGCTTAAAACCTAAGAACATACACCAGTCAATAAAATTTTTCTTCTTCATCGGATCACTTTGTGATGTAATGGTTTCAACATTCCTGCAAAATTGGTACTTAACAACAATATTAATAATAATAAGTTCTGTATTAGTAATGCAATTTAAGATATGATGAGTGTAGTTCAATGGGCATTAACTCACACAAGCATTGAAAAACAAAACACACACATTAATGTGGCGATGGGTGTTTGCAATGTTTTTACAAAGTTTGTATCTGTTTTCGCTTCCATTTACACTGAATACCATTTAAAATAACATTCTCTGGTTTCTTCTGTAGAGCTAGATCTACAGATTTCATGTCATACAGGAAAGATCTCTTGCCCTTTACATCAGTAAAACCTTTGACCGCAGCTGACATGAGAAGCTCCTCGCTAAGTTATTCATCTTCAGCTTCCATCTTTAAGATCAGAGGAAGTTTCTTGTCAGATTGCTTCATTGCAGCATGAACTAATGGCAGGTGGGGGTTGGTGGGGGCTTTTCTGATCCTTATCATCTCTGTTCTTCCTCAAACTTTGATTGTTTCCTCACACTTTTCCTTCCCCACATATTATTAAACCTATTCTTACTCGCTTTTTAAGAACGCATCTAGGAAGATGATAGGTGCAATAACCACAAGCTTACCTGTGTAGTTAAGAGGCTTGCTTCCCAACCATCTAACCTTGGTTTCAATCCCACTGTGAGCACCTTGGACGAGTATGTTCTACTCTAGTCCACTCCCAAATCATTGGTCAGTCTGGGGCTACAGTAGAAGGCATTAGCCAAGGTGCCACATAGTGGGCCTGAAGCTGAAACCATATGGTTGGCCAGCAAACTTCATATATCACAGCTACACCTGCACTAATCACTCATTCTCATTTAATTGTATATATTTTAATTGTTTATTTATTCATATGTTTCGTCTCATTCGATACCCTGACCCCATTGTTTGTTTTGTCTGTCCTCGTATCGTCCCCTCTTTTTCTCAACCTTATGGTGAATAAAGAAATGCTCTCTCTCTCTTCTCTCTCTCTCTCTCTCTCTCTCTCTCTCTCTCTCTCTCTCTCTCTCTCTTTGTAAGTATCTGTGTTGATATCTATGTATATGGTCTGGTTCTGTGTCAGTTGCGATGAGGGATCCAGTTGATCTGATCAGTGGAACAGCCTGCTTAGGAAACTAATATACAAGTGGGTGAGCACTCCACAGATATGCGTAACCTTTCACATAGTTCTCGGGGAAATTTAGCATGACACAGAGTGTGACAAGGCTGGCCCTTTGAAAAACAGGTACAACTCATTTTTACCAGCTGAGTGGACTGGAGTAACGTGAAATAAAGTGTCTTGCTCAAGGACACAATGCGTCGCCAGGAATCGAACTCACAACCTTACAATCATGAACCAAATGCCCTAATCACCAAACCATGTTCCTTCATGCATATATGACATGTATATATGTATATATGATGTATATATGACATGTGTATACGTATTTTTTTTTTATGCCCTTTTCAAGCCTAGCCAGGCTCATGGGCCCAGTTTCCCGGTTTCTGTGGCATATGTGTTCCCCCGCGGCTGGACGGGATGCCAGTCCATCGCAGCGTTACTCAAGAAACAGGAAGAAAGAGTGAGAGAAAGTTGAAGCAAAAAAGTACAACAGGGGTCGCCACCACCCTCTGCTGGAGCCTCGTGGAGCTTTAGGTGTTTTCACTCAATAAACACACACAACGCCTGGTCTGGGAATTGAAACTGCAATCCTCTGACCGCAAATCTGCTGCCCTAACCACTGGGCCATTGCGTCTCCGTATATACGTATATAATAATAATAATAATGAAATTATTGTATACAGTGCTCAAGTGCACCACAACTTGTCAAAAGTGCATATAAAGCATATGCAGTAATGTACAAATGTCTGGGAAGTGAACAGTGTATGAGTCAGATACAAGCTTGCATGTGTATGGAGGGGAGAAAATCAGGTGTAGTGTTGGTGAATCTCAGGAAGCATGGAAGTTTTGAAGGATGCAGTACTCCAACAACTAACAACTGATGCTGGCAGTTTGTTCCATACTTCAGCAACTCCTAGCATGAAAAATGTTTCCGAAAGTCATGGGAGCTGTGCTGTTTTCTGACTTTGTAACATATCCACGGGTGTTAGACAGATGGAGTTTGAAAAGGTGCTCAGAGTTATTGTTTGTAAGATGGTTAATAATTTTATGGGTGTCTGCCAAGTCATTTGCCAAATGTTGGAGTTTGAATGTATCCATGCCCAGGGAAGTAAGGTGTTATATGACGTATATATGATGTATATATGTATATATAACATGTATGTATGTATGCACATATATATATATATATATATATATATATCATCATCATCATCATCGTTTAACGGCCATTCTCCATGCTAGCATGGGTTGGACGGTTCGACCGGGGATCTGGGAAGCCAGAAGGCTGCACCAGGCTCCAGTCTTATCTGGCAATGTTTCTACAGCTGGATGCCCTTCCTAACGCCAACCACCCCGTGAGTGTAGTGGGTGTTTTTTACGTGCCACCTGCACTGGTGCCAGGCGAGGCTGGCATCGGCCACAGTCGGATTGGTGCATTTTACGTGCCACCTGCACGGAAGCCAGTCGAGGCGGCACTGGCTTCGGCCACGATTCGGATGGTGCTTTTTACGTGCCACCAACACGGAAGCCAGTTGAGGCGGCGCTGGCATCGGCCACGATTCGGATAGTGCTTTTTACGTATCTCCAGTCCAGGGGTCCTGGCATCTGCCGGGTGCCAGTCATAGGACATGTATATATGTATATATGACATATACACAAAACAGGATTCATTGCACTGTCTTGGCTCTAGGCTGCTATTTCAAGCTAAAAATGGCATCAGTTTGCTTGTGCATATGCACTGTATAACTAACTAGAAGGAAGTCCAAACGGAAACTAACTATTTTTTTCTTTTTAACTACTTGTGAGATACTTGTAACCTTGCTCTCAAATAAGTCATATGCTCTGCTGTACATGTCAGATAATTTTCATCATATTCTGGTTGCTAAACCATCACCACCAGCAGATGAATCGTTGATATTGATTCAGATATATAGATATATATATATATATTGTATTTATATATATACCCAGACATATCAAAAGTAAACAGACACTGTTATTTTGGAAAGATTTATTTTTAAAAACGAAATAATGTCGTTTAATGCATTTGAATACTTAACCTAATATTTGGTTAGCAGACATGCCTTGTGCAGTTTTTTGAATATTTACCAATGTGAACATCATACTAGTGACTAGTGTCCACATGGTTAAAACAGTATAATGAGGGAAATCTACTTCTGAGATGACTGTGTGAGTGTTTGTGTGGTAAGTAGCTTGTTTAGTAACCACATGGTTCCAGGTACAGTCCCACTGTGTGGCTATAACCTTGGGCCAACCGAAACCTTGTGAATGGTGGACAGAAACTGAAAGAAGCCCATCATATATGTATGTGTGTGTGTGTGTGTGTGTGTGTGTATATGTATGTTTGTGTCTGTGTTTGTCCTTCTGTTGGTGTTTCTACATCCCCATAAGCTAGCAGTTTGGCAAAAGAGACCAATAAAATAATTACTAGGCTTACAAAGAATAAGTTTTGGGGTCGATTTGTTTGACTAAAGGTGATGCTCCAGCATGGCCACAGTCAATTGACTGAAACAAATAAAAAAGTAAAAGACTATGTATGTATAATCTAACTGGGGAAATATGTAATTCTGGCTGCACTCATGGAAATTGCAATCCTTTTGATGTCACACACACGTTTCCTCTTGTAGTTATCAACCCAACACATACTCTGGTGCAAGGTTAGAAATGTAATTCCATACAGATTAATTTAATTTTTCTTGAGGTTGGTTAGGTAATTTTCATGAGAAAAGGAGTCATAGAAAGCCATTTCTCATATACATATATATATATATATATATATATATATATAATATATATATATATAGAGAGAGAGAGAGAGAGAGAGAGAGAGAGAGAGAGAGAGGGAGAGAAAGGGAGGGTAAAAAGATGTAGATTTATATACCTATATATATGTATGCATATGCACATACACATAGAGATAGATAGAGTGTATGTATGTATGTATGTATGTATGTATGTATAGAGAGAGAGAGACAGATATGGATACATATAGAAATGTATATATGTATTTGTATTTATATATACGCAGACATATCATTAGTAAACATATATATATACACACATATATATACACATACACACATATATATATATAGATGCATATATATATATATATATATATATATATATATATATATCTATATATATATGTAAATATATATGCATATATATACATTTATATATATATATATACACATACATACAAAGATATGTATGTATGTATATATATATATACATACATATAAAGATATGTATGTATATATATATATATATATATATTTATATATATATATCTATATATATATATATTTATTTATATATATATATATATATATATAATATATATATATATATATATATATAGATAGATACATTTCCTCTTTGAACCTGACCAATTTAGAGAAAACTTGTTATAAATTGTATCTGATTGTCAACTTTTCCTGCATCGTGTTAATCAATAGAAATATATGTCTTTCTCTACTCCTCGGCCTACTGAAAATTTTCACCTGCTGACAAGAACTATTGAAGACTCTGGGAAACTTAATCCAATCTGAATGTATCCAACCAAGGCCTAAATGTAAACCTTGTGTGTGTGTCTGTGTGTATGTGTGTGATGGTTATAGCAAAAGTCTCTCCTTTGTTGTAATGTTATAAAACCTCGTATCAGATATATATCAGAGAATAGGTATGGGCGATTTGAAACTTGAATTGTTGTTCTGCTTCAAAATTTTCGGTAGAGCTGCCTGCCATGTTGCCATAGTAATTAATTCAAGTACAATTGTGCTAAGCTACAATGCAAAAGGTCAGTAAGCTTTTACACTTAGCTGGAAGCTTGGACTGAACTTGTTTGCTTCGTTTTAAGACAAAATGGAAATCTCATGCTAGAAATGACAAGTATTGCAATATTGCTTTTCTTTTCAATACCTTTCACTTTCGCCCTTGTGCAATCTCTCTCTCTCTCTCTCTCTCTATCTTTCTCTCTCTCCCTCTCTCTATCTATCTATCTATTTCTGTTTTTCTCTATCTCTGTGTATCTCTCCCTCTCTCTATCTATCTATCTATGTATCTCTACTTTTTCTCTATC
>NC_043007.1:11851241-11861241 GCF_006345805.1 Octopus sinensis
AATTGGAAATTTAAAAATAAAGTCAAAATACAAATTCTACCTCTGACAGTACTTGAACCTACAATCCTTAGCTTAAGAGGCTGGTGCTTTATCCATTCGGCAATTGTCATCAATAGAAGTTGCTTGTTTCATTCCTATAATTTACTCTGCTACTGAGTGAAGTGTTACATGAACCATATTTTGTGATTCATCCATCTCTTGAGCAAGTTTTACTCTATTCTCATGTTTATTTGGTCATAAGAGACACAAAACCTAATTGTATAGAGCCATGTATAACCAATAGAAACAATATCTGTATAATTACTGCTTTGTTTCAAAACAATGAGAGTCAAAACCTCTATATAGCTGCTCAGCCTGCTAGAAATAACAACCAGCTCTTCCTCAAATTGCACTTTAACCCTTAAGCATTCAGATTATTCTGTCAAATGTATCTGAGACCTCCTTCAGTCATGACTGACCATGGGATTGCCCCTAGAAATTTACCCTCCCAGGCACAAGTCCGAGCAAGGTTGTTTATGGAAGACCAGCAGTTGCCCATGCATACCGGCCTCCTCTCTCCATGCCACCAGTGTTATCCAAGGGAAAGGCAAAGGCAAAGGCTGATACAGCTTGGCATCAGTGATGCCACAACTCATTTCTACAGCTGAGTGAACTGGAGCAACGTGAAATAAAGTGTTTTGCTCAAGAACAAAACACGCAGCCCGGTCCAGGATTCAAACTCACAACTTCACAATCGTAAGCTCAACGCTCTAACCACTGAGCCATGCGCCTTCACATGTAATGCTTGTTTATTCACATTGTTTTGAATGAATCCTGCATTATCTTGTAGTTTTGAGAATTTGATGATGTGATTGTTTTCAGAGTGACATTGTAGGGTATGCATGAGAAGCCAAATCTAGCCAGTTTGAACATAAAACGAGACAGAATATTTGAACCAGATACAGGTGGCTTAAATGATAAAGGGCCAAAGAAGCTTTCCAGAGAAGAAGTGTCCTTAGAGATTGACAAGGTGTTAACAGCTGGAATGCTTTTGATCAAAGTCTGCCTCTGGAAGTTGAACTGTTGAGAAACAATGACAAGAACATCTTGTTTTATCAATTCCTAAAGGAATGAAAGATACAGTCGTATGCAGCTGATTCTGAAATAAGAATTAAAAGGAAGAAAACTAGGCTATGTAATGCCTTGGGTTCCCTGCTCGGTCAATTCTTTTGTGGTAAAATTTCCTCAACTAGTCTCTCCTTTGAAAGTAAAGTCATAACAAGACTCAGCTCTGTCTCTCCTCCTCTCCCTCTCTCCTCCTCTCTCCTCTCCCTCTCTCTCCTCTCACTCTCTTTCCTCTCACTCTCTCTCTCTCCTCTCCCCTCTCTCATCTCCCCTCTCTCCTCTCACTCTCTTTCCTCTCACTCTCTCTCCTCTCATTCTCTTTCCTCTCACTCTCTCTCCTCTCCCTCTATCTCCTCTCCCCTCTCTCATCTCCCCCTCGCCTCTCCCCCTCGCCTCTCCCTCTCATCTCTCCCTCTCTCCCTCTCCCTCTCTCTCTCCTCTCTCCCTCTCTCCTCTCCCCCTCTTTCCTCTTACTCTCTCTCCCCTCTCTCCCTCTCCCTCATCTCCTCCTCTCTCTTTCCCTCCCTTGAGTGACTGCTGAAGCTTTGATAACCATATTTATTTAAACATTCATCAGAAATGTCTTCCTTCTAAAGATAAAATATTTCCTACATGCCAGCATCTTTGTCATCGCTGTAGTCACCTGATGACTGGTCTGCTGTGTTGTGGAGCTCGTAATTATGTCAAAGAATATACTGGTTGCTTATTTTCGTTTCTCCATTGTGCATTATACGGACATAGAGTTGGAATCATTACAATTATTCCTCTCCCGAAGAAGGAAAATTCCTGTCGCTTGTGAAATCAGTAGGGAGGGGCTGTAATCACCTGTTGTCGGTTGGATATCAATGTTTAAGGATTAGGCAAACACATTTAGGCTCTCTTCGTCATTGGATATATTCATATTTTACCTATGTGTGAAGAGTATAAATAATTACACACTCAGAGGCACACACACACACACAAACAAGTGAGAATATGTATTTATAAATATGTGTGTGTGTCTATATATATATGTGTGTGTGTGAGTGGGTGTTTATATGTATATGTGTGTGTATGTGTGTTTATATGTATATATATATATGTGTGTGTGTGTGTGTGTGTGTGTGTGTATATGTATGTATATATGTGTGTGTATGTATATATATATATGTATATTCATGTATATATATTATATATATATGTTTGTGTGTGTATGTATATATATATATGTATATTTATGTATATATATATATATGTTTGTGTGCATATATATGCATGTATATATATAATGTTTGTACATTTATATATGTTTATCATCATCATCATCATTTAGCGTCCGTTTTCCATGCTAGCATGGGTTGGACGGTTCTACTGGGGTCTGTGAAGCCATATATATATATATATATGTGTATGTATATATATAGGTGTGTGTATGTGTTACCTTCGAAACACGCATTGAGTCGAAACAGGGGCAGCTGATGAAGGGGAATATTCCTTGTATTGTTTGTCTTGTACTCTGTTTTTTCATTGTTAAAAAAAAGTCTGTTTCCTCGTTTGATTTTATGTTTTCATTTCTCGTTGTGTTCTATGTTTATTTGTGGTGTCCTGTACTCATATATATATATATATATATATATATATATGCATGTATATATATATATATATATATATATATATATATGCATGTATATATATATATATATATATATATATATATATATATATATGCATGTATATATACATATAGATGTAAGTATGTACATATATGTATGTATGCATATGTTTTACTTATTAAATTGCTATTATATATATATAGGTAGATAGATAGATAGATAGATAGATAGATAGAGAGTGAGAGAGAGAGAAAGTGTGTTGCATGTGTGTTTAGATATAATGTGTATTAAATACAGATGCAGAATGGAAAATGTACCGAAATCCGAGGCAATGAACTAAATTCCAGTGAAATTCATGTTTTCCTCTCTCTCCTCTATTATTGTTCTCATCTCTGCTGCAACCACAGGAACACATGAATGAATGAACGCAAAAATAATTAAAAATAAATTAATAGATACTACTTGCTTGCTTTTCCTTGGGGAAGTTTTCATTTTTATCACTTGATAACATTTTTAGATTAATTTGACATAAATTTAGAGACATGTACAGAATTAAGGAACTAAAGCAATACCTCGTGGAGAAAGACTATTTTAATTATTGAAGCTTATAGAGGAAATTTTTCTCAATTTCACCCCGTATAAAAGACAAACTAAAAGTAGTATAATATCTTCTTATTTCAATTATATCAGCTTCTATTTCTGTAACTCGGTACAAGAACAAGTAAGACAAATCTATAATCTTGATTAGTCAAGTATGTTGGCAGTGTGAGATATTACTTACAGAACAAGAGAAACAGGACGAGGTTAATTGCCAGAACTAATGGCCTGTCTTTAATTCTATATTAAAGTGTATTATTATATTATATTATATTGTTAGCACACTGGACAAAATGCTTTGTGGCATTGTGTTTGTCCTTACATTCTGAGTTCAAATCCTGCCGAGGTCAGTTTTGCCTTTTATCCTTTCAGGGTCAATAAAATAAGTACTAGTTGCACACTAGGGTCAATTTAAGTGTCTTACCCCATCTCCTAAAATTGCTGGCCTTGCGCCAAAATTTGAAATCATTATTGTTATTATTATTATTATTAACCCATGCTAGCATGGAAAGCGGACGTTAAATGATGATGATGATGATGATTATTATTATTTATGGGTTTTTCTCCTTCTTTCAAATTTGCTTCCATTTCTTGCCGAGTGTCTTCTCGACTCCTAGGGCAAAGAAACTCATAGTATACATTGGTAGGCCATTAAACTAAACTCACTAGTTTGTTCATTTTTTTTTTTTTGATAGAAATAAAGTTAAATTAAAATACATGGGTAGTAATAGTTCTCACATCAACAATGCTCTTCTCAATACGTGTGATGTACCCGTTAAGACAATCTTTTGCACTTCTTGCAGGGATGGTAAGCCAGGGATCATTCTCATAATTTTCGGTTCCCTTCTTGATCATTCCTAGTGCTCCTACGATCACTGGTATTGTAACCACCTTGAGATGCCACATTTTCTCAATTTCAATGAGCAGGTCTTTATATTTTCTGAGCTTGTCAAATTCTTTCGCCGAGATATTATGATCACAGGGGATGCTCATGTCAATCAATAAGCAAACTTTATTGTTTTGGTCTTTCACAACAATATCCGGTTTATTGGCTTTGATGGTTCGGTCTGTATGTACTGGAAAGTCCCACAGAATCATTACATTTTCTCCTTCAGTTACAGCTTCAGGGTGGTGATTATACCACTTGTCGGCAGTTTTGATATTGTAATGCCGACTTATTAGCCAGTGTAGATATTGTTATTATTATTATTATTATCTTTATTATTATTATTATCTTTATTATTATCTTTATTATTATTATTATCTTTATTATTATTATTATCTTTATTATTATCTTTATTATTATTATTATTATTATTATTATTATTATTATTATTATTATCTTTATTATTATTATTATTATTATTATTATTATTATTATTATTATTATTATCTTTATTATTATTATTATTATCTTTATTATTATTATTATTATTATTATTATTATTATCTTTATTATGAAGGCAGCAAACTGGCTGAATCATTAGCATGCTTAACAGTATTCCGTTTGTCCTTACGCTCTGAGTTCAAATTCTGGCGAGGTTGACTTTGCCTTTCATCCTTTCAGGGTCGATAAAATAAGTACCAGTTGCACACTGGGATCAATGTAATCATCTTAACCCCTCTCCCAAAAGTGCTGGCCTTGCACCAAATTTTGAAACCATTATTAATAATAATAATAACAATGATGATGATGATGACAATGATAATGATAATCACCCTTTTTTTACTATTGGCTCAAGGCCTGAAGTTATGTGTGAAGGTTCTAGTCAGTTACATCAACCCCACTGTTCAATTGGTCTTTATTTTATTAACCCTAAACAGTCAATGATAATAATAACGATAATCCTTTCTACTATAGGCGCAAAGCCTGAAATTTGGGAGAAAGGGGGCTAGTTGATAACATTAACCTTGATCCCAGTGCCTAACTGGTACCTATTTCATCGACCCCCCAAACGGATGACAAAGTCAACCAGGCTGTATTTGAACTCAGAATGTAAAAACAGACACAATGTCGCAAGCAGTTCTGCTAGCTTGTCATCTTCAATGACTTCAAATTTTGGTATAATGCCGGCAGTCGTTTTAGGGGAGGGTTAAATCAATTTACATTGGTCCTAGTGCTCAACCAGCACCAATTTTATCAACCCTGAAAGGAGGAAAGACAAAGTAGACCTTAGCAGGATTTGAACTCAGAATATAAAGAGCCTGAAGAAAGGCTGCTAGCACAGACACAATTCTGCCAGCTCACCACCCTAATAGTAATAATAATAATAATTATAGTAGTAGTAGTAGTAGTAGTAGTAATCCTTTCTACTAAAGGTAGAAGGCCTGCAGCTTGGAAGGAGCAGGATAGTCAATTACATCGACCCCAGTACTCAACTGGTTCTTAATTTATCGACCCCGAATGGATGAAAGGCAAAGTCGAATTTGAACTCAGAATGTCAAGGCAGACGAAATGTTGCTAAGCATTATGCCTTCTGGGCTAACAATTCTGCCAGCTTGCCTCCTTAATAATAATAATAATAATAATAATAATAATAATAATAATAATAATCCTTTCTACTATAGGTACAGGGCCTGAAATTGAGGGAGGTGGGGTAATCAATTACATCGACCCTGAAACGATGAAAGGCAAAATCAACCTTGGTAGAATTTGAACCCAGTGCATAGCCACAGATGACACGCTGCTAAACATTTCACGCAGTGTGCTAACGAATTTGCCAGCTCACTGCCTTAATAATAATGATGATGCTATAATAATAATAATAAGAAGAAGAATTATTATTATTATATTATTATTATTATTATTATTATAGTAATAATAATAACGGTAATGGTAATAATGGTAGAGATAATAATGACAATGATAATAATAATGTCAATAATAATAATAATAATAATAATAATAATAATGCTGATGCATTATGTTGTGTTTGGTTTTATATATTGTACGATCAAGAAAACTTCTGTGCCTTCTTGCTTAACGCTATTGAGTCAAGTAAGGAATTGCCTGAAGAAGTTAATACAGAATAATTAACTTTTACAATGTTATTATTGATAAACGATCCATTTTCACAGCTTTTCACTTTTTTTTTTTTTCTTCTTTCCTTGTCCCTCAACCCGACCCCCCCCCCCCAATCTCTCAACATTTTTCTTGTAAAATCAATAAAGAATCTCTCAAGAAAATCTTGAGATTTGGTAAAAAGAAATAGGATGCATTGTTAAATCATTAGCACTTGGCTGATAAAGTAATTGGGTGGGGGTGGGGGTGGGGCGGGAATGGTGGGGGATGGAGTGGTGGGGGTGGGGTGGAATCCAAATATTCTGTCCTACAATTTTCTTTGAATTCACTAAATCAAGCAACGCTTCTGCTTCTAAAGACAAAAAAAATGCTGGGGGCGGGGTGGGGGGCGGTGACGATGACTCCTCCCTGTCACACCATCACCTTCCCCCCCCCCCGCTTCCCACTGCTATTACCGTTTTCTGGAATTGTACTTTATCATTTTCGCAAAGCCACAAGAGTCATCAAGTTTCTGTTAAAATGATCCAGCCATTGGTCTGATAATTACTCAATTTTAATTATTCCAAACCGAATTCTTTGTTGACATTTGCTGTCTCTTTAAATAGATGGAATTAGTTCAGTCTTGATTAATTATTATCATCATACATTGGGAACTGGTTTCTTTAATATCTCCTCTTCTCCATCTTATTGCACCCTGATCATAATATCAATTTCAAACTAAAATACATTCCTTTCAGTTTCCTTTTCTTTTTTCTTTCTTTTTTTACTTTTTTTTTCGAATGATTCCCAATAATTGAAATCTTGGTTTATTTAGTATTTGCTGAGAATGTGTTTTGCACAATTTCATTTTAAATATTCGGTTAGATCATGAATGATTACATCTAGTCTCTCGAGGATAGGAGCCAAATTCTTTGAACCAGTACAAACCCTTTTAACCCTTTCATTACCAACACGGCTGAAACCACCTCTGGCTCTGTAGTACAAATGTCTTGTTTTCATAAGTTCTGATTTAAAATCTTCCACCAAACTTTCATCACAAAAATATTGTTTCTAACACTAGCTGAATGATAACAAAGATATTTTACAAAATTCTTCATTATATTTAAAATTAATTGAAAGAAACACAGAGCATCTCAAAATAAATACAGTAACAAAAGGGTTAAATAAATCTTAAGATTTTCTTTTTTCAGTGTAGATAACTAGAATGGTTAGGAAGATTTCCAAACAAGAGACACCAAGTTCATATGAAAAAGTTACATTTAAAATTAAGAATAATGGTTTATCTTTTAGTTTCAGTCTTTAGACAATGGCCATAATGGGGCTCTACTTTCAAGAATTTTTAGCTAGATGAATGGACCCTCATACTTATTTTAAAGCCTGGTACTGATTCTATCAGTCTCTTTGCTTGCTGAACTTACGGGGGCATAAATACACCAACACCAGGTGTCAAGCAGTAGTGGTGGGGGGTCAAACACAGACACAAATGTACATACACGCATGCACACACACACACCACACACACACACACACACACACATGATAGGCTTCTTCGGCTTTCATCTACCAAATCCACTCTCAAGGCTTTTATCAGCCCAAGGCTATAGCAGAAAACACTTGCCCATGGTGCTACACAATGGGACTGAACCTGGGACCATATAATTGGGAAACAAAAGACTTACCACAAAAAAACAATTCTGTGAAGATGCTCTACTGGGCTCTCTCCATTCGGTTAGGATACTAAAATATTACATGCAATAATCCCTCGTGATTTGGTCCCTATTTCCAACAGCTGTGTGGAATTAAGTATTCTGTTTAACTATCATCACCACCATCATCATTTTAATGGTCCACTTTTCTATACTTGTAAGAGTCAAATGGTATTTATTGAGACAAATCTTCTGTGGTTGGATGCTCTTCCTGTTACCAACCCTTACCTATTTCTGAACAAGGTATATTCCCCTGTGACTCAACAGGTTTTGGCAAAAGATAGCAAAAGAACGACACTCATTTGCAACTATCACATGATATCAAGACAAGGACATACATACAGAGTTGCACGCACATGCATATATAAATATATATGTATATCTATATCTCTCTGTCTATCTATCTATCTATCTATCTATCTATCTATCTGCCTATATATATATCTATATCTATAATTGAAATTTACAGAAAAGCAAAAGATGAAGACAGGTATATAAACAACAAGCAGGTGTATTAGTTTGATGTTCAGGAAGGTGAGAAAGTCTTTTACATTTTGAGCCTGTGCTCTTCAACAGAAAGGAACATGAGGAAATAAGCAGAGAGAGAATAGAAAAAAAAAGTTTGTGGATTTATGTATGTATGCATGAACCCCTCTGTCCGGCATTCGTCATGATAGATCACTAGCCACTAAACCTTTTTCTATTTTCTCTCCCTGTTTATTTCTGTGTTCCTTTCTGTCGAAGAGCATAGGCTCGAAATGTAAAAGACTTTCTCACTTCCCGAGCGTTAAACTAATACATCTGTTTGTTGTTTACACAAACAGATTTATATATATATACTATATATATATATATATATATATATATATATAATATATATATATAAAGGAATTTTTTAAGAGACACTCATTATCGCTATGGGCTCCGTGTGAGCAGTCATCTAAAAGTTTTTTGTGCATCTTGATGTTGACATAAGTTCCTTGCATTTCCTGATGAGAAAGCGGCATAATATACTCCTTATTCCTTCACAATTAGGAATATGCAGCCTTCGAAACATATGTCGAAAATAAAGGAATTTTGTTAATTCGTCATTCAACTCCATTCTTTCATATATTTATATTTAAAAAAAAACATACTAATTTCCACACGAAAGCACGTAACTTCAAACGTGTCTTCTCTGATGTGAATTTGCTACCCAGGTATCGGTTAACCGAATTATCCATAACAAGATAATTCATTCTACTACTCAAATACTTATATATATATATATATATATATATATATATATAAAACTATGCACACTGAAAAATATCTACAGATTTTTAGAACCTTGGAACACTGAAATGATAGTCCAACACTGCCGTGAAATCAATAGAATTTGTATTGTTATTGGTTTAGATGATTGAAAACTAAAACAAAACCAACTAATCTGATACAAGTTATTTATGTTGCCAAAATCTGTTCAATCAGAGCTAGGAGTATTACTTAATTAGGCTGAGTTCAAATCTTGGCAAGGTCAAATTTATTTTCATTACTTCAAGGTCGATAAGATAAAATATCAGCCAAGTAGTGGACGTTGATATAACTGAAATTTGTGACCGTATGTAAATGGCTAAAAATCAATAAGTATGTTTATAGAACTTTTTAGAATAATAACAATAATTTCAAATTTTGGCACAATGCCAGCAATTTCAGAGGAGGAGATAAATCAATTACATCAACTCCAGTGCACAACTGGTACTTATTTTATCAACCTCAAAGGATGAAAGACAAAGTTTACCTCAGTGGAATTTGAACACAGAACATAAAGTCAAACAAAATGCCTCTAAGCTTTATACTAATGATTCTATAAGCTTACTACCTTAAGACTAGCAGCTTTAATAGTAATAGTACATAGTAATAGGTGTAGGAGTGGCTGTGTGGTAAGGAGCTTGCTTATGAACTACATGGTTCCAGGTTCATCCCCACTGCGTAGCACC
>NC_043007.1:11866241-11881241 GCF_006345805.1 Octopus sinensis
GGGCACTATGCCATAGAGAATCTGACTAAACAAAAATCCATCTCACTCATGCAAGCATGGAAAAATGCTTGTTAACTGATAATGATTGTAGTCACAAAAGCAGAGGGTGTGGAAGTTGTCGGTGAAAGGTCTCTTTATGTAGAAGTCAAGCTGAAGTGACAGCAGTAGTAGAGGTGCACAAGGAAGTAATAGAACTCAAGTCCATCCTCGAGTAGAAAAAGGAAACAGAAATTCCACCAATAAGGCGGCGAGCTAGCAGAATCGTTAGCACGCCGGGTGAAATGCTTAGTGGTATTTCGTCTGCTGCTACGTTCTGAGTTCAAATTCCGCCGAGGTCGACTTTGCCTTTCATCCTTTCAGGGTCGATTAAATAAGTACCGGTTACACACTGGGGTCGATATAATCGACTTAATCCGTTTGTCTGTCCTTGTTTGTCCCCTCTATGTTTAGCCCCTTGTGAGCAGTAAAGAAATAAGAAACGCTAGCACGCCGGGCGAAATGCGTAGCCGTATTTCGTCTGTCGTTACGTTCTGAGTTCAAATTCCGCTGAGGTCGATTTTGCCTTTCATCCTTTCAGGATCGATTAAATAAGTACCGGTTACACACTGGGGTCGATATAATCGACTTAATCCATTTGTCTGTCCTTGTTTGTCCCCTCTGTGTGTAGCCTCTTGTGGGCAGTAAAGAAATAAGAAATTCCACCAAAGTTACAGGTATTTTTCTTATCTGGGGAGCTTACAGGTATCATCATCTTCATCATCTTTTCACATATGTTTTCCATGCTGGCATGGGTTGGATGGTTTGACAGGAGCTGGTCATTGAGAGAGCTGCACCAGGCTCCTGTCATCTGTTTTGGCATGGTTTCTAACAGAGTGTACTGGATGACCTATATGTGGCACTGGCACAGTTACTCTATATGTGACACCAGAATGGGTGTATTCTATGTGGCACTGACACAGGTGCTTTTTACATAGCAGCTGCACCCACAATCTGACAAGACAAGGACCTCTTGGCTGGGAAAGGGAGTAGGGAGCATAGCCAGAAAAGACATACCTGTATGTATGGAAGAGTTGTTTGATCTTTTCCAGTCTGAAGCATGCAAACAAACGTGTATAGTAGTTGGATGAAGGTGACCAAAGTGTTACTTCTGTGGAAAAACTGATACCTCAGAGAATTCTTCCCTATTTGAAAGAGGTCAATTGCAGGGCACCTCTCTCAGGGTTGCGATCTGAGATTTTTGGTAGTTGGAGAAGGAACCGAATATCAGTTAGTATTTTATATTGGTAACGAACCTCGCACTTGTAAAGCATAAAATAGCAGAACAGATTCTTAGTATAAGAAATATTTAATTTTTTTTTTTTTTTGGCCTGCATGAAGACATGACAGAAGCAAATGATGCTACCTGGTGTGAAGTGTCTCTGTCTCGTCTTCCAGTGAATTTTTTTTTTTTTTTTTTTGAATCACAGCAAGGGAATGCTTCATAGGAGTTAGCTTGAGATCTTGAAATAGTTGTCATTTAAGAGGATTTAGGTGAACAAAAAAAAAGAGTGAGATCAACAAAAATAAAACATTTAATAGGATTTATTCATTCCATTGCAGACAAGCAGGAAAGAAGAAATACACCATCATTATTATTATTATTATTATCATCATCATCATCATCATCATTGAAGAGGCTGCGTTGCATTTTCACAGTATAAGTTTTTTTTTACCTGAAAGAGGAGATTTTTTTAGAACGTTTTCGTTGATAATCATGAAGAGATTTGGATGAAGTTTTCTCTTTTTTTGACAATGTCCTCTGGGTTGTCTTCTCATTTAAATTTTGTGATTTAAAAGAAAAACAAAAACTCAATCCCCTCTCTTTTAAAAAAAAAATGGATTTCAGCTAAGGAATCATAATGTTCAAAGTGGAATCATGTGAGAGAGAGATGGAGAGAGAAAGAGAGAGAGAGAGAAAGATGAAAAAAGAGAGAGAGATGAAGAGGGAAAGAGAGAGAGATGAAGAGGGAAAGAGAGTGATGAAGAGAGAAAGAGAGTGATGAAGAGAGAAAGAGAGAGAGATGAAGAGAGAAAAAGAGAGAGAGAGATCACAGGCAAGCAGAAGGAGAGAGTTAGTGTCAAGAATGCTAATCAACATTTCTCTTGCAACTGACACAAAGGCTGTAACAATAGCAACAAAAAAACATTGATATTTAGAGCTGTAGCTAGTTGCAAATATTACACCGGCATCACCCATTAAGTGAAGGAAACTAGCATTACCACTTCACAAAATTATCTTTCTTCTGTTCTGAGCCAGTGAACAGTTCAGTCATTCTTCCATGGCAAGGAAGAAATGATCAAGAAATACAAAGGTGACACGACTCATCCTAGGGTCATGAGATTTCCAAACCAAGAAAGAGAAATGTGTGCCCATAAAAGAACCACTGGGTTCAAGTAGGAGTGGCTGTGTGGTATGTAGCTTGCTTACCGACCACATGGTTCCGGGCTCAGTCCCACTGCATGGCACCTTGGGAAAGTGTCTTCTACTATAGCCTCGGGCCGACCAAACCCTTGTGAGTGGATTTTGTAGACGGAAACTGAAAGAAGCCCGTCTTATATATGTATATAATATATATATATATATTATATAATATATATATATATATATAATATATATATATATAACGCGTGTGTGTGTTTGTCCCCCTAGCATTGCTTGACAACCGATGCTGGTGTGTTTATGTCCCCGTCACTTAGCATTTCGGCAAAAGAGATCGATAGAATAAGTACTGGGCTTACAAAGAATAAGTCCCGGGGTCGATTTGCTCGACTAAAGGTGATGCTCCAGCAAGGCCGCAGTCAAATGACTGAAACAAGTAAAAGTAAGTAATAGAGACCAGAACTAAAACCCAGCCCACAAGAAGCACAACTAGGGGCAGGTGTAGGTGTCATCATCATCATTGTCTAATGTCTGCCTTGCATACTGACAGGGGTTGGACGGTTAGACACGGAGCTGACTAACAGAGAGCTGTCCAGGCCCCAACTGTCTGCTGTAGCAGGGTTTCTACGGCTGGGTGGCCTTCCTAATGCCAGCTACTTAACAGAGTGTACTGGGTGCTTTTTACATGAGGAATATGTTGAGTGGGATGAGAATTTAATGGCGCTTGTTCCTTGCTCACAGCTCTCCATCCATATTGATGATGACATTGTCCTCTAGGGGTTTTATTGTACATTTTGTGAGTTGATAGATGTGTAAACAGTCCAATCCTGGAATGGCATGTCTTTGAACATAGATGACAAAGGAAGTTGCCCGTTATGTTGTTGGTGAGTCTGAGATGACTTTGACATCTCATTTCTTCAAGTTCCTCATGTCGGATTAGTTCAGTGTGCAGCTTCTTTGTGACAAAGGGAGCACCATGTCTTCCAGTTCTGATGGAACTTGTACAGTCAAAGAGAAAATATTCATGAGAGGTGAAAATCTTGATGCCCCAACCCACTCTTGTAGGTTCGTTACTAGCACTAATTAAGTAGTTATAGTTTGTTTTGGATGGTTTAAAAGAAAAAAAATTAGTATACAGGATTTTCCAGAGGGATGATCTTATGAGGAAGGATTGGATGGAAGTATATCCAGATACATATATGAACACTAAAGCCTAAATAGAGAGTAGAGAAACACATTTTCTAATACAGACAAGAAATAAGACAGAAAATACAGATGAACATTTAGATAAAGCAGTACATTGCTTGCCACTGGCTCTCAAGACTAGAGTTGAACGGAATTGTTGTTGGAAATATAGTTGTGAGGTCATTGCAGAAACATTCCTATACACACATTCACATACATGCATACACAGACACACAGTTGTATATATATATACACGCACAATGTACTGGAGTAGCAGGGGATTAGAAAAATAAGTCC
Source organism: Octopus sinensis (assembly GCF_006345805.1). Taxonomy (NCBI): domain Eukaryota; kingdom Metazoa; phylum Mollusca; class Cephalopoda; order Octopoda; family Octopodidae; genus Octopus; species Octopus sinensis. The sequence continues at coordinate 11,870,143 of NC_043007.1, forward strand.
TTACACTACTAAATCCTGCTATCTATGAATAAATTCCATCCAACACAGTATTATATTTGACTGTTGGTATTTGAGTCTATGAACCAAAGTAAATCCCAGAACTTTATTATCGATCTGTAGTCATTGCTAAGTGACTAGTTAGCTGTATTATTCCTTACATTCACATATATAACTGATAAAAATCATGTGTAGATAAATGTTAAAGATGGAGGGACATTTTCAGCGCTATACATTGATAGTTTGAGTGCATTGTGTTACTCTTTCCCTGCAGGACACAATTTTGTTTGATAAATGTTGTTACATTTGCTGTTAGCTTTGATTTTCTTTTAATCAATACGGAAAAAGGAGAAAACGAAAAGAAAAAGAAAGAAAACAAAACATTGTTTTACTATATTAGTTCATAGTTAGATTCTCTGAATAATTCTTTATTTATCAATTTTAGAGAAAGCTGATTGCACGGCTCTTAACTTATTTTGTTCATCTAATCTCTCAAACTATACATTTCCTATATTAATTGTAACACTCATATCTGACAGTTCCATTTCTATTTTCATTTACCAACCTTCAGTAAATACCAGCCCTCCCAACTGTACAGCTTCCTAGATATTCTTTCCGATATTTCTGATATATTCCATCCCTTAGCTATCATTGCACTGACAACTATCGTTTATTTAGTCCATTTTCTTAAGGATATAAAAATATAAATCATTGAATATATCATCTGATGGTGACTGGGTATAAGCTCACCGATATTAATAACTCCTCTTCATAAATCTAATCCTTTTCTCCAATATTTACAAAGGCTGCAGGTCGTAAAGTAAAGATTCATTTTGCTGTTTAGCCAATTCTTTCTTCATTATTAGATAACTGGATTCCTTTCCGTATGGTGCGTCATCCCCTACTTAATGGCTATAGTTAAACCCCTTGAGTAAAACTAAACCATTTAAATTACTAGTAATGTCAAAATTATTTTTATAGTGATTTTTTTTTTTTATGCCTATAAGACTAAAATATGTTCGTGATGACTCAGAATATCAGAATGGTGTCCCCGCATAATTTTCTTCCAATCTTCATGAGCAATAATTGTTGAGTCTGTTTTGGAATTTGGTTGATTCTCTGCAGTTGAAATTGTTTGTGTTGCATGATAGAAAGAGAAAACGTTTGTGACTTTTTTTTTTTTTTTTTTTTCTTTTTTGTTCTTTTTTTTTTCTTTTTACTTGTTTCAGTCATTTGACTGCGGCCATGCTGGAGCACCGCCTTTTAGTCGAGCAAATCGACCCCGGGACTTATTCTTTGTAAGCCCAGTACTTATTCTATCGGTCTGTTTTGCCGAACCGCTAAGTGACGGGGACGTAAAGACACCAGCATCGGTTGTCAAGCAATGCTAGGGGAACAAACACAGACACACAAACATATTCACACACACTTATATATATATACATATATACGACAGGCTTCTTTCAGTTTCCGTCTACCAAATCCACTCACAAGGCATTGGTCGGCCCGGGGCTATAGCAGAAGACACTTGCCCAAGATGCCACGCAGTGGGACTGAACCCGGAACCATGTGGTTGGTAAACAAGCTACTTACCACACAGCCACTCCTGCGACTTCAAAATTTTTGCAGCACTTTTCAAATAAAATATATACAAATGTCCTGTTGAATACTATGCTTAATAACTTTTTCATTAAAATAATCATTATTGTTGTTATTATTATTATTATTATTATTATTATTGTGGTGGGGAGATGGCAGAATTATTAGCACACCCAGCAAAATATTTAGTGGCATTTCATCTGTCTCCATGCTCTGAGTTCAAATTCTGCAAAGGCTGACTTTGCTTTTCATCCATTGATAAAATAAATACCAGTTGAACACTGGGGTCGATTTAATTGATTTACCTTACCCCCTTTCCCAAAGTTGCTGCCCTTGTGGCAAAATTTGAAACCATTGTTATTATTATTATTATTATCATTGAGTGAGAGAGCAGTGCATGCCATCAAAGTGACACTGGGGTAAAATATACAAAGGCCAGTATACCCATCATGACTACCTATCTGATAAGGGTACACCAGGCACATGCATCACAACCATATGTGCACGACATGGTGATCTCATATCAAGATAAACAGAGCATGACCTTGCAGGTGGAGCCCAGTTAGAATTTTCTTCTGGTCAAGTAACCCATCCTGCTCAAAAGGTCCCTGAATAAGGATTGTTTAAGGATGTTAAATGAACTACCCATGCTTCCAGAGGTGAATTATTCAAACCCCAAAGAATTCCTTTCAATACACGGCTATGATGCTCCCCTACTACTTCTGCATGTAATCAGAGATGCACATATCGTCAGCCACCAAGGGACATACTCAACTGGTTATGGTCAAACAACTGACAAGCAAATATGTGGTATTTAGCAGAATATTTGCTGTAGCAAATTTTTTATACCAAGACAAAACAATGTACATGATAACACTTCCAATCAGTTAAGATCAGAAGCCATGAGAGCCACTGCTTGGTACTGCATCAGGGCATTTTATTATTATCATTATTATTATTATTATTATCATTATTATTATTATTATTATTATTAGTAGTAGTAGTAGTAGTATAGTAGTAGTAGTAGTAGTAGTAGTATAGTAGTAGTATGTTAGGCAGCAAGCTGACAGAATTGTTAGCATTCTAGGTAAAACGCAAAGTTCAAATTCCACTGGGGTCAACTTTGCCTTTCATTCCTTCAGGCTCCATAAAATAAGTACCAGTTGAACACTGGAGTTAATGTAATCAACTTATCTCCTCAAAACTGCTTGCCTTGTGCTAGAATTTGAAACCATTATTGTTGTTGTGATTTTTTTTTTTTTTTTACTACAGTACATGTCTTGAAATGATTATTATTAAAGAAATCAATATTTCATAGATATGTATATCTTTTGTTTGGCATTGAATACAGATTGAGTATCTTAAGTATAGTCTCAGATGGAAGATTCTTCAGTGTTGCAATCATGGTTCAATTTATTCCTGCAGACTATTCCTCACAAAAATGTAATTACTTCAAATGTTTGCATGAACATGGTAAATTAATCTTAGGTTAGGAAAAGTTGCCACAGGAAAAGATTTGGAATTAAATACACAACATTAAAACTTGGTTCCAGTTTTGTCTATTTCTTTAACTTGGCCTTTTTTCTTTTTTTTTTTTTTTGCTTTTTTTATTGGCTTTTTTTATGAAAGCCTGTTCCATTGCTGTTCTCAGCTTAAGTAATATATTTTGTCGAAGAAACTTGTCTTAACTATTAATATGTAAGTATCTAGTTTGAAACACCTTAGTCATGCTAACATGAAAAAAAAAAATGTTCATAAAACAGAAAAAAAAAAAAGAAAAAGTAACTTTCTCCTTAAATCTTATAGAATTCTCAGAGCAGTCCAAATCATTGTGAATGTATGTGTATGCGTGTGTAGTGGGAGAATTGACATAAGTAAAAAAAAAAATGGTAAAAGAATATTTAGAAGGAATTGATAAATGCTGAAATGGCTGTAACAAGCATTTCTTACTTTCAACAGCTATTTCATGAATTTTATGCCACTGTTTCAAAATACAAAAAAGACAGAAAAAAAGAAACATAATTACATCGCTTAGTTAAATAAATTGACCTATACTTTCTTGATTTTTTTTTTTTTTTTTTTGCCCCCTCGACAATTCTTTTTTTTATTCTTCTTTTTTTGCATTTGTACTATTGTCTAGTTTTGGACTTCGGGCTTCCAATTCATAATTCATTTATGCAGTTGTTGCTTCTTTTACTTTACATATTGTCTGGTTCTTTACTTGATGACTTCCAGACTCAGTCACTACATTTGCCATTTTATTTTTTTTCATACACAAAGAACCATAATTTACTCATGCAGCATGAAGTTCTTTCCATCAGATTGCAATTAATTGCAGCAATTTATCCATTCAGCATTTCATTGATCCATTTTTTTCTACCCCCTATTTCTGAGAGGGTTGTGTAGGAACATCCTCCATAGGGTCCTATCAGAAGTAACTTAGCAGAAGACCTAGAGATAGATGCAAAAAAAAAGGTGATTGGATAATATCCATAGTCTTGGTTGGTCATGCTTAGAAATCCAACAGTAACAGTCTATCAGCAACAGTCTACCGAGGCAGATGTCTACCTGGTGTTTTAACAAAATACAGATATATATATATATCATCATCATCATCATTTAACATCTGCTTTCCATGCTAGCATGGGTTAGATGATTTGACTGAGGACTGGCGAGCCAGATGGCTGCACCAGGCTCCAGTCTGATCTGGCAGAGTTTCTACATTTGGATACCCTTCCTAATGCCAACCACTCTTGAGAGTGTAGTGGGTGCTTTTACGTGTCATCTGCACGAGGGCCAGTCTGGTGGTTCTGGCAACTGCCACGCTCGAAATGGTGTTTTTTATGTGCCACCTGCACAGGAGTTAGTTCAGTGGCACTGGCAACGATCTTGCTCAAATGTTTTGTTCACCAGCACAAGTGCCAGTAAGGCGACATATATATATATATATATATACATACATACATACATATCTGTTTCTTTCTCTCTCTCTCTCTCTCTCTCATTCACTCACTCACTCACTTTAATCTTTCATCCTCTGACACAAGGTCACCTCCTCCCATGCTCCCACCTCTCTCAAAGACTTTGTCTTGCAAAGTCACTTGGTAACCCCCGCCAGTGCAAGTGCCACTTAAAAACCACCCAGTCCCCACTGTAAAGTGGTTGGCATTTGGAATGGCATCCAGCTGTAAAAACCGCGTGAAACCAGACACAGAAGCATGGCACAGGCACCTTGATAATTTATCTTCAAGCTTAACTGTCACTCATAAGTGAGTGTGATCTGAGTGTTTGTAACTAGCTTTTGTTAGTTGTTTTGGATGCCTGTGTAGTCATGAGCAGAGATAAACATCCTTTGGGAATCCAACAGTAACAGTCTACCAAGGCTGGCGAAAACGTTAGCACGCCAGGCGAAATGCTTAGCAGTATTTCGTCTGCCGTTACGTTCTGAGCTCAAATTCTGCCGGGATCGACTTTGCCTTTCATACTTTCGGAGTCGATAAATTAAGTACTAGTTATGTACTGGGGTCGATGTAATCGACTTAATCCCTTTGTCTGTCCTTGTTTTTTCCCTCTGTTTAGCCTCTTGTGGGCAATGAAGAAATAAGAAGCGTTAGCACGCCGGGTGAAATGCTTAGTGGTATTTCGTCTGCTGTTACGTTCTGAGCTCAAATTCCACTGAGATCGACTTTGCCTGTCATCCATTCGGGGTTGATAAATTAAGTACCAGTTACGCACTGGGGTCGATATAATCGACTTAATCCCTTTATCTGTCCTTGTCTGTCCCATCTATGTTTAGCCCCTTGTGGACAATAAAGAAATAACAAATGTTATCATGCCGGGCAAAATGCTTAGCCGTTACGTTCTGAGTTCTAATTCCACCGAGGTCGACGTTGCCTTTCATCCTTTCGGGGTCGATAAATTAAGTACCAGTTACACACTGGGGTCGATATAATCAACTTAATCCCTTTGTCTGTCCTTGTTTGTCCCCTCTATGTTTAGCCCCTTGTGGGCAATAAAGAAATAAGAAACGCTAGCACACCGGGTGAAATGGTTAGTGGTATTTTGTCTGCCGCTACGTTCTGAGTTCAAAATTCCGCCAAGATCGACTTTGCCTTTCATCCTTTCGAGGTCGATTAAATAAGTACCAGTTATGCACTGGGGTTGATGTAATCGACTTAATCCCTTTATCTGTCCTTGTCTGTCCCCTCTATGTTTAGCCCCTTGCGGGCAATAAAGAAATAAGTAACAGTCTATTGGTATTCATAATTATTCATCTACCCAGTTATGTAAACATTTCTCTGTAGATTTCTGCTGAAACTTGTTTTCTAATTCCCTGAAATGGCTTCTTTTTCAGTGTATGGAGAAATTGAAGAAAATACAAGTGATAACTGCATGCAAGAATTAATTGGTTCCAGTGAGCATCCTCGATGTTCTATCAGCAACAAATGTGCCCAGATAATGACCTGTCGAGGTTTGATGGAATATTCCATAACTCACCAGTTATTGTGGTTGATGCTAGCTGAACAGGTAACAAAAATCTTTCTACTAAACTATTAGAAATGCATTGTTCAGATGTATGCCATATGGTTCTAAAGCAAACTTTTAAAATATATATATGTATATATATATATATATATATATATATATATATTATATATATATAGGTTCAGCAAAAGTTTAGATTCAAATGAATATGGTACTTAATTTAGATGCACCAGAATTCTGTATGGTGTTATCCATAAAAATCCTTGGGGTGATTATAATAAAAATAAGCAACAAGAATGACTCCGGTAATTTGGTACGATCGTTTCATACTACATCATTTTATTAAATATTGTAAGTATTACTCTTACAGTAGTCTGTAACAACTGAATCTTAGTCAGTCAGTTGATGGGCTCTACTACCTCAAATGTTCTTAAAATTTAAATCCACATCTTTGTCTATATATCTACCTTCTCTATAATGTTGCCACTTGATATGAAAATTTTTGTATTAATGGAAAACCTCTATAATTGGCTGATGAGTGCTCAGCATTTTAAAACTGTTGTAATACTTACAATATTTAATAAAATGATGTTGTACGAAACGATCGTACCAAATTACCGGAGTCATTCTTGTTGCTTATTTTGAATATATATATCTCACTTTAATCTTTCATCATCTGACACAAGGTCACCTCCTCCCATGCTCCCACCTCTCTCAAAGACTTTGTCTTGTAAAGTCACTTGGTGACTCCGCCAGTGCAGATGCCACTTAAAAAGCGCTCAGTCCACACTGTAAAGTGGTTGGCATTTGGAAGGGCATCCAGCTGTAAAAACCATTCCAAAACAGACACAGAAGCATGGCACGGGCTCTTTGATAATTTCTCTTAAGCTTAGCTGTTACTCATAAGTGAGTATGATCTGATTGTTTGTACCCAGCTTTTGTTAATTGTTTTGGATGCCTGTGTGTCATGAGCAGAGGTAGACATCCTCTTGATCTTCCTGTGGCCTAATGTGGAGGTGCATGGCTTAGTAGTTAGGGTGTTGGACTTATGATTGTAAAATTGTGGTTCGATTCCTGGACTGGGCAACACATTGTGTTCTTGAGCAGAACACTTCATTTCACTTTGCTCCAGTCCACTTGGCTGACAAAAGTGAGTAAACGTGTGACAGACTGGCATCCCATCCAGGTGGGGAATTTATATGTCATGACCCCAGGAAGCTGACCCTTGTGAGTAGATAACTTTACTTTACCTTAGCCTAATAGAACAGTGAGAATGTGACAGCTGGAAAGAGAAAGGGTCACATCAGTACTCAGTTGGTACTCATCTTTAGCAGTGAAATGAAGTGTCTTGCTCAAGGATGCATATTCTGCCTGGTACAGAAATTGAACCTATGGCCTCAGGTCTGTAAGCCAACACCCTAACCACTAGGCTATGTGCCTTCACATTTGCTAATTTAAACAGTTCTATATAAAACAGGAAGTAAACCAACCAGTGATGAATAGGTTAAAGGAAAAATATTGATGATGTCAAAGTTGTTGTTGTTATTGTGTAGCCTCAGCAGACTTATGATCAAAAGCATTCCACTTGTGACCATCCTTTCAAGTAAATATGTTATATCTAGGACTACAGAATTCATTGTGCCCTTCATGTTTCAAATTAGGTATGATTTGGGAGAGATTTGACTGCTATTTTTTGAAAGCTGAGTAAGCAGGCTGTCATTTCAAAAGTTCCTGTAAGCAACAATTTATATTATACTTTTGTTAAATATTTTGTCATTTGAGGGAGAGTTGATTGCTATTTCTTGAAGATTGAGTCAACACATAGAGGCTCCCTTATTGGTTTGTCTAAGTTGAGATGCTAAACTGCTAGGCTGTGGTTTCAAATGTTCCTGTCATTCTTGTTAGCATTGATTTGACACGTAAAAAGCACCGTCCGAACGTGGCAGATACTAGCGTCGCCTGACTGACGTCCGTGTTGATGACACGTAAAAGCACCAACTGATCGTGGCCGTTTGCCAGACTGCTCTGGCCCCTGTGCCAGTGACACATAAAAAACACCGACTACACTCACAGAGTGGTTGGCACTAGGAAGGGCATCCAGCTGTAGAAACACTGCCAAATCAGACTAGAGCCTGGTGCAGCCTCCATGGCTTACCAGACCCTGGTCGAACTGTTCAACCCATGCTAGCATGGAAAACAGACGTTAAATGATGATGATGATGATGATTCATTGATATATTTTGTTCTGATTTGAGGGAGAGTTGACTGCTATTTCTTGAAGATTGAGTCAACACATAGAGGCTCCCTTATTGGTTTGTCTAAGTTAAGATGCTAAACTGCTAGGCTGTGGTTTCAAATGTTCCTGTTATTCCTGCTAGCATTGATCTATTCTGTACATTCATTGATACATTTTGTTCTGATTTGAGGGAGAGTTGATTGCTATTTCTTGAAGATTGAGTCAACACATAGAGGCTCCCTTATTGGTTTGTCTAAGTTAAGATGCTAAACTGCTAGGCTGTGGTTGCAAATGTTCCTGTTATTCCTGCTAGCATTGATCTATTCTGTACATTCATTGATACATTTCTTGAAGATTGCTATTTCTTGAAGATTGAACCAACATATAGTGACTCCTTCATTGGTTTAACTAATCTAAATTAAGGTGTTAAACTGCTACTTTGGTTTCAAATGTTCTCGTAAGCAGTGATTTATACTTTCATTAAGATATATTTTGTTGCTGCCATCATTATATTCACCAACCAGGCATCACTGTTGCTTCACAGTTCAATAGGTAGCAGTACAGTGTAAAACAATATATTTGCTAAACTAGTCAACCTCGGCTTATTATCAATTTTCCTTGATAATACAAGAAAAACTAACTTTCCAAGACATTTGACAAGAAACAATGGAATTTAAAATTGATATTTTCTACAGCAGTTAGGAAAACAAGAAATCAAGAGAGAGAAAAAAAAAGTGAAAAACAGAAAAGATCGAAACAAGTAAACAAGCAAACGATATTTTAGATAAATGTCAAATGTATTTAGATCATAAATGATAATATTGATATATATTCTAAATGTTAACAAGGAGTATTACTGACGTATCGATAAATAGGGACGTAGCAGCAATTTAGCACTGTTCAGTATCAGCCACACGTATCATAGTTTCATTATCATCATCATTTTAACATCCACTTTTCCATGCTTGCATACTCTCTTTTTACTCTTTTACTTGGTTCAGTCATTTGACTGCAGCCATGCTGGAGCACCGCCTTTAGTCGAACAAATCGACCCCAGGACTTATTCTTTGGAAGCCTAGTACTTATTTTATCGGTCTCTTTTGCCGAACCGCTAAGTTACAGGGACATAAACACACCAGCATCGGTTGTTAAGCGATGTTGGTGGGACAAACAGACACACAAACATATACACACACATACATTTATACGATGAGCTTCTTTCAGTTTCTGTCTACCAAATCCACTCACAAGGCTTTGGTCTGCCCGAGGCTATAGTAGAAGACACTTGCCCAAGGTGCCACGCACTGGGAATGAACCCAGAACCATGTGGTTCGTAAGCAAGCTACTTACCACACAGCCACTCCTGCATGGGTTAGACGGACTTTGTTGCAGGGAATTTTCTACAACTGGATGTTTTTTTTGTGTCCTGACATCCATGGCAACATGTCTGTCTATACATATATATGGGGAAATATTACCTTGCTTGGAAACAGGTGATGGTTGATGACAGGAAGGGTAGCTGGCCATACAAAAAAATTCCACTTTAGCAAATATCGTCTAACCCATGCAGGCACAGAAAAGTGGACGTTAAAAATGGTGTCAATGATGATAATGAAAACAACTATCACTACATGCAATCACTACCGTATAGCAGCTACCTCCATACCTATTTCTTTACTACCCACAAGGGGCTAAACACAGAGAGGACAAACAAGGACAGGCAAACGGATTAAGTCAATTATATCGACCCCAGTGCGTAACTGGTACTTATTTAAGTGACCCCGAAAGGATGAAAGGCAAAGTCGACCTCAGTGGAATTTGAACTCGGAACGTAGTGGCAGACGAAATACCTATTTCTTTATTACCCACAAGGGGCTAAACACAGAGGGGACAAACAAGGTCAGACATAGGTATTAAGTCGATTACATCGACCCCAGTGCGTAACTGGTACTTAATTTATCGACCCCGAAAGGATGAAAGGCAAAGTTGACCTCGGCAGAATTTGAACTCACAACATAACGCAGACGAAATACCGTGAAGCATTTCGCCCGGCATGCTAACATTTCTGCCAGCTCACGCCGCCTTATCTGTTTCATATTCTTTATTTCTCCTGTTTATGGTTTTTGTTTTGGGGAAAAAAAAAGTTCTAGCGAAAAGTTTTAAAATTAATTATTTTATAAAATTTTATATAAGTAAATTTTTATTATAATCATTCGAACTCGTCCAACATTTTGTATCTGTCTGTCTTGTAATTTACCCATTCTATGTTGCGATACGTAGTAGTGATCTTAATAAAGATTTCGCCATATCTATTCACAACCATCACACCATACAAGTTGCTGCCATAAGAACAACACTACCACCACCACCCCACCACCACCACATACAATTTCTACTGTAATAGCACTGTCACATCATATAAACCGACACCCCCTCCCCATCACATTACTAGTACAGCAAACAAATTACAAGTACTGAATTTCTAAATGGAAGTTTGTATTGTAAATACAAGTGATGTTTGTGTGAAAAATAATTCAGTGAATAAAATCTGAAGTAGATAACTGTAGCTAACATATTTATTGAAGTTAAGTAAATGGACGTGTGAATAGGGCCTTTCTTCAACAAATCACCATACAATATTGCTGCAGTGATGAGTTAGAAGAGTCTGGACTACGTCAAAGTCTTTTGTTAACGTATTTGGTCTTCTTCACCTTTCTGCCTACTTTACCATCTACACCTCTGCCATTCTCCTTGCTTTACCATCCACACCTTCTGCCATTCT
>NC_043007.1:11886241-11926241 GCF_006345805.1 Octopus sinensis
TACTGCTAAAATATATTCAGCCCTATTTTATAGTAATTTGAGGTTAAATTGTTATATTTAACCCTTTAGCATTTAAACCACTCATATCCAACCCAAATATTCTACCCGTGTTATGTTCAATCTGGTCGGATCAGGCCCCCTCATGCTTACCCTACAATGTCATTCTAAAAATAAGCAATGACATCATTGAAATTTCAAAGTAACAACATGAATAAATAAGGCTTTACTTTTGACAGAGTAAAAGATAAAAGAGTAAAGATCCCACATCAGTCATGAACGACCATACGATTGCACCTAGAAAGTTCCCCTCCGAGGAACAAGTCCAGGCAAGGTTGTTTATGGATGGCCAGCAGTCACCCATGCATGACAGCCTCCCCTCTCCATGCCACTGATGTTATCCAGTAGAAAGGCAAAGGCTAATACAGGTTGGTACCAGTGACGTTGCAACTCATTTCTATGGCTGAGTGAACTGGAGCAATGTGAAATAAAGTTTCTTGCTCAAGAACACAACACACAGCCCAGTCCAGGAATCAAACTTACTACCTGATGATTGTGAGCCTGACACTCTAACCACTGAGCCATGCACCTTTGACAGTATTTTGAATAGTAATCTATCTCTCTATCTATCTAGGTCATCCCACAGAATGCCCGAAGACTGTTTCCACCTGTTTTTCCCTTTCATCTCCATCTTCCATAATGGTCCTTAGCTTCTGTACCCTTTCCATACTAGTATCCTCCAGCAAGTTGTCGATATAAGTCGTCTTCCTCCTTCCTCTCCTGGTTCTTCCTTCCGTTGGTTGCCAGAGTACTAGCTTGTGAGCAATTTCATCAGTGTGTCTGATGCAGTGTCCAGCTAGCCTCATTCTTCTATGCTGTATCTTCGATGTTACTTTTGGTAGTCCCTGGTATAAGTCGGCGTTTGTTGTATGACTCTTCCAGGAGACATTGAGTGCCATTCTAAGAATCCTCGTATAACAACCGTCCATCTGCTTCTTCAATGCTTTAATGAGCATCCATGTTTCAGCCCCGTATAGAAGACCAGACTCCACTGTTGCCAGAAACAACCTCACTTTCAATTTCCTCACTAACTTTGAACTCCGTACCTTTCTCAATTTATGGCATGCACTCCTGATGGAGAGATGGAATACTTTGAAGTCAGAGCCTGAGTATTACAAAGCAACACGCCAATACCTTATCTCTTCGCCATCATTCTGAACTATGCAATGCGTAGAATGTATGAGGGCAAGGAAGAAGAACTGGGATTCAATCTGCATAGGCAAAGAGGTAGACGGCATCAGGCAGTAACAGTAACTGACCTAGACTATCCTGATGACCTGGCATTACTAACAGAGAGGACAGATCAGGCACAGGAGGTGCTGAGCAGATTAGAGCAGGAATCGGGGTAAGATAGGTTTGTACTGTAATGCAAAGAAAACAGAGCTACAAGTATTCAACCACGAAATCCCTGTGTCAGAGAAAGTGAGAGATGGTAAATCACTGAGGGTAGTTGGAAATTTCAGATACCTTGGTGCATGGACACAAAGTATTGAATGGTAAAGGGTTAAATTTAATGGTGGAAGATGCCTCACAATTGAATACCAGGGTTTTAACTATCATTGTATCCTCATCTGTTCTGGTCCAACCAAATACTTTTCACTATTCTGCTGTACTGATTCTTATTGTAGACCATGTGTAAGGAACAGGCCCCAAATAAACTGGGAATGAAAATTATACCTGACATCAAGCTTAATTAATTTATTTATTTATTTATTTATTCATTCATTCATTCATTCATTCATTTATATATACTAGGTTAGAATGAAAGTCCTATCACATTTCAAGATGGGAAAAGAACAAATGTTTCTTTGGACTTAATTGATATATTTAATCTAAATAATATTCCACCCACCCACCCTGTTGTTGATAATCTGTTTTAAAGACCTACTTTCGAATAGCAGTCAAGGGCTGTGTGGTTAAAAGTTTCCTTCCACACCATGTGCTTCCAAGTTCAGTACTACCACAAAATACATTTGGCAGCTGTTTTGTACTATAACCCCAGGTCAACCAAAATCCTGTGAAAGGATGTGGTAGGCAGAAACTGAAAGCAATCTGTTGTACATACATACGTACATACATACATACATACATACATACATACATACATACATACATACAGACACACACACACACACACACACACACACACACACACACACACACACACACACACACACACACACACACATAATAATTGGAGCACTAGGTTTTGTTAGTAAATGCTTAAAGGAGAATCTGGATAAACTGGGATTTCCAGAAAGGGAAATTGACCAGCTGATTCGTACATTACAAGTTCAATCTGTGAGTGGAACAGTAAAAATATGCAAGACTTTTCTAAAATTCCAAATATGAATTTGTCTGTGTTAACTACATCTCAAAGATGGAGCCTTGTATCTTTGTTGGAAACTGGCTCCCTCCTCAGTGGAAGATTTATAATAATTAATAAATAGAAGAGACACACATGTGTGTGTGGGTCATCATCATTCATCATCATTCATCATCCATTTTCCATGCTGGCATGGGTTGGATGGTTTGACAGGAGCTGGCTAGACTCCAATTTTCTGTTGTGGCCTGGTTTCTACAGCTGGAGACCCTTCCTAGAGACCAACCATTTTTAGAGTATGCTGGATACTTTCTATGTATGTTTATGCAGCATGAGTGCATTTTATGTGGTACCAGCATATGTAAAGGACAAGTCTGTGTGTATGGATAACAGTGATTTTACTTAGCTTGACCTGTCTTCTCAAGTATATGATATATATATATATATATATATATATATATATACACACACACACACACACACACACACATAAATGTGACCGCGTGTGTATCGTTGGCAATTTTTTTCCTCCGTCTTCCCTTCTTTGGATCTTTCCTTTTCCTATGTTTCTGACAAAGAACTCCGCTCGAAACGTTAAACCCTCCTTCTTTCCTGAGCGTCCAATAACACTATACTTGTTCCATGTCCTCATATTTTGTTTTCTCTTTGTGTTTTCATGTTTGGATTAACTATACACACACACACATATATATAGGCATAGGATTGGCTGTGTGGTAAGCAGCTTGCATACCAACCACATGGTTCTGGGTTTGGTCCCACTGTGTGGCATCTTGGGCAAGTGTCTTCTACTATAGCCTCAAGCCAACCAAAGCCTTGTAAGTGGATTTGATAGACATAAACTGAAAGAAACCTGTTGTATATATATGTATAGATATATGTGTGTTGATCTAATTGACTGGCCCCCTCCCCCAAAATTTCAGGCCTTGTGCCTAGAGTAGAAAAGAATATATGTGTTTTGTTTATTCACCAGTTTTAACCCCAGTGTAATGAGGGAGTTGAATTTGAAACAATATCATTATTGTCGTTAAGGTTGTTAAGGTAGAGAGCTGGCAGAATTGTTATCCCACCGAGCAAAAATGCTTAGTTGCATTTCATCTATCATTACATTGTGAGTTCACATTCCACCGAGGTCATCTTTGCCCTTTGTCCTGATGGGGGGGGCTCAATGAAACAAGTACCATTTGAGCAATGGGTTTAATGTAATCGACTTGCCCCCACCCCGATAATTGCTTGCATTATTACCTTTCTCAGAAACAAGAGGCGGGTTGTTGGTAACAGCAGTTGTTGGTGACATCCAGTTAATTTCTTTTTTTAACCAAGAGGTTGAGAAAAAGAGGGGACGATACGAGGACAGACAAAACAAACATTGGGGTTAGGGTATCAAAGAATGAGACGTCCAGTTAAAGGCAATCTGCCACCAATGAATCTCATCTGGCCTCTTGCAAGCATTGGGAAATGACTGTTAAAACAATGGTGGTGGTGGTGGTGGTATTGGCGGCGGCGGTAGTGTGGTGGTGGTGGTGGTGGCAGCGGCGGCAATGGTGATGGTGGCGGTGGCAGCAGCAAGGATGGAGTTGTTGTTGTCGGTGGTGGTGGGGTGTGTGTGAAATAGGGGAGTTAAGCAAATTGAAAATTTATCTAGGAATTATGGCCACAAGGGATGATTAACAGGAAATTATTATGATGTCACTTAAAGAAAATGTAAATGAAGAAATAAAGAGTAATGTGTTCAAAACGAAAGTAGACATTGTCTAATATAAATTATATGACTGGAGGGCTGGAAGGACTAGACTAAAACAAGTAACAGAAAATAATCAACAATAAAACATGAAACAGAGAGGAGAACAAAATATTTTGTGAATTCATTTTTTTAAGAATGTCATGGCTGTGTGGTAAGAAGCTTGCTTCCCAACCACATGGTTCTGGGTTCAGTCCCACTGCGTGGCACCTTGGGCAAGTGTCTTCTACTTTGGCCTCGGGCTGACCAAAGCCTTGTGAGTGGATTTGGTTGATGGAAACTGAAAGAATCCTGTTATGTGTATATTCAGTTGTAGAAACACTGCCAGATCTGACTGACCTGGTGCAGCCTTCGGGCTTCCCAGACCCCAGTTGAACCTTCCAACCCATACTAGCATGGAAAGCGGACGTTAAATGATGATGATATATATATATTATATATGTATATAGTTAATCCAAGCATGAAAACACAAAGAGAAAACACAACAACGCGAGGACATGGAACAAGTATAGTGTTATTGGACGCTCAGGAAAGGAAAGAAAGAAGGAGGATTTAACATTTCGAGCAGGGCTCTTCGTCAGAAACATAGAAAATGGAAAGGTCCAAGGAAAGGAAGACGGAGGTAAAAAATCGCCAACAATACACATGCGGTCACATATTGAATGACCAGAAGGGAATGGGTGAAGAAAAGGTATATATTAATATATATATATATATTATATATATATATATATAATATATATATATATATATATATATCACCGTGATCACCGTGACCGACCAGGCTATCAGATGTTGCTACACATCGCTGGTCACAATGCGCTTCGCATTGTTTTAGCCTTCAAATGACGCCACCCTGCTGGCTAAGCGAGCAGGCCAGTATATATGTGTGTGTGTGTGTCATTTGTCTGTGTTTGACTCCCCACCACCATTGCTTGACAACTGATGTTGGTGCATTTACGTCCCTTTAACTTAGCAGTTCAGCAAAAGAGACCAATAGAATTAGTACTAGGTTTACATAGAATAAGTCCTGGGGTTGATTACTTCAACTAAAACCCTTTAAGGCAGTGCTCCAGCTTGGTTGCCGTCGAATGACTGAAACAAGTACAAACATAGAAGAATATTAAAGAAAAAACGCAGCAAGCTGGCAGAAATGTTAGCACGCCGGGCGAAATGCTTAGCCGTATTTTGTCTGCCGTTACGTCCTGAGTTCAAATTCCACCAATGCATACTTTGCCTTTCATCCTTTCAGGGTCGATAAATTTAGTACCAGTTACGCACTGGGGTCAATGTAATCGACTTAACCCGTTTGTCTATCCTTGTTTGTGCCTTCTATGTTTAGCCCCTTGTGGGTAGTAAAGAAATATATATATTTAAAAAAACATTATGATTTATATGCAGTGGAAGTCTGGTATATATTATAACAACAACAGCAACAGCAGCAACATGGTTAATTTATCTCGTGACCTTAAAATTTATATGATACAGTTTGCTATAATGTGTAGAGATCGAAACAGAGAATGCAATGATGGTGTGTTTTAAAAACATATATTGTGGCCCGAGAACTTACGCTTTAGCATCATCCGTCTTCAGACTCCATGTCTGAATTATTGCTGCAAACAGATTTATGAGATCTGCCTGCTTTAATAATGACAATGATGAGGATGGTGGTGGTGGTGGTTGATGATGATGATGATGATGACGATAATGGCAATGATGATGATAGTGGTGGTGGTGGTGGCAGTGCGGCGATAGTGACGATGATGGCGACGATGATGATGATAATGGCGATGATGATGGTGATGATGATGACGATGGTGACGATGATGATGATGATGATAACAACAACAATAATTATAATAGTAACAACTACTACTTCTACAATTATTTTGCTGTTGTTGTTGTTATTGTTAACACCATCATTATTATCAATATTACGATCATCATCATCAACATCATCATTATTATTATTATTATTATTATTATTATTATTATTATTATTATTTATTATTATTATAATGCTTATTCTTATTATCATCATCATCGTCATCATCATTATCTCTAATGCGTGTGAGAGACTAAGAGAAAAAGAAAAGGATAAACAATAATAATAGGCTAAAAAAAAATTTTTTTAATAAAAAAAAGAAAGAAGGCAAGAAAGAAAGAAAAAAACAGGAACGAGTGAATATTGTCTGTTGTATATTGCCTGAATTGAAATAAAATAAACTTTTTTGATGTGGGGTAATAATTTAGTCACGTTAAACACAGTGGAGCTATCAAAGCCTATTATTTTTCCCCTATAATGTAAACACACTCACATTCACAGAGACAGTATATTTTATGAAAGTTTATTATTTTTTCTTCCATTTAAGCACACACATGCAAACACGGTTTATATTACTGGCCAATATTTTCTACAATATTTCGATATTATTTCATTAAACTTGCAGCTTCTATGAAATCCAAAAGCTGCAAGTCTCCTCTGTATTATTATTACAACTGAAAGCTGACATAAGCTTGATCAGCAGATATTAATGTGTAATAAATAATAAACTCGTTGTTCCGCAAGATCACATGAAGGTATTTATTTATTTATTTTTCGTTTTATTTGTTTCAGTCATTTGACTGCGGCCATGCTGGAGCACTGCCTTTAGTCGAACAAATCGACCCTGGGACTTATGTTTTGTAATTCTAGTACATACCATATTGGTCTCTTTTTTATCAAACCGCTAAGTTATGGGGACGTGAACACACTAACATCAGTTGGAAAGTGATGGTAGGAGGACAAAAACAAACACACACACACACACACACATATATATATATATGAAAGGTTTCTTTCAGTTTCCGTTTACCAAATCCACTCTCAAGGCGTTGGTCGGCCCAAGGCTATTGTAGAGGACATTTGCCCAAGATGCCACGCAGCGGGACTGAACCCAGAACCATGTGGTTGGGAAGGAAGCTTCTTATTTCTTTATTGCCCACAAGGGGCTAAACATAGAGGGGACAAACAAGGACAGACAAAGAGATTAAGTCGATTACATCAACCCCAGTGCATAACTGGTACTTAATTTATCAACCCCGAAAGGATGAAAGGTCAATAAATTAAGTACCAGTTTGATCAATTTGTGACTATATTAAATGCGTTTTACCCAAGGTGTCATGCAGTAGGAATGAACCCAAGACGACATAGTTGAAAAGCAAGTTTCTTAACCACACAGCTACGTCCATGCCTAAGCCATAAACCCTATCCACACCTAAATCTGTGACAAATAATACATAATATAAGTTGTATTAAATTTATATTAAATATTATTACATGTGCCGGTGACACGTAAAAGCACCATCCGTTCATGTTCGTTGCCAGCCTCACCTGGCCCCCGTGCCGGTGACATGTAAAAGCACCATCCGTTCGTGGCCGTTTGCCAGCTCTGTCTGGCCCCGTGTCGGTGGCATGTAAAAACACCATCCGTTCGTGTCCGTTGCCAGCCTCACCTGGCCCCCGTGCCGGTGACACGTAAAAGCACCATCCGTTTGTGGCCGTTTGCCAGCTCCGTCTGGCCCCGTGTCGGTGGCACGTAAAAGCACCATCCGTTTGTGTCCGTTGCCAGCCTCGCCTGGCCCCCGTGCCGGTGACACGTAAAAGCACCATCCGTTCGTGGCCGTTTGCCAGCTCTGTCTGGCCCCGTGTCGGTGGCACGTAAAAGCACCATCCGTTCGTGTCCGTTGCCAGCATCGCCTGGCCCCATGCCGGTGACACGTAAAAGCACCGTCCATTCGTGGCCGTTTGCCAGCTCTGTCTGGCACCTGTGCAGGTGGCACGTAAAAAGCACCCACTACACTCACGGAGTGGTTGGCGTTAGGAAGGGCATTCAGCCGTAGAAACACTGCCAGATCTGACTGGGCCTGACGAAGCCTTCCAGCTTCACAGACCCCAGTTGAACCATCCAACCCATGCTAGCATGGAAAGCGGACGCTAAATGATGATGATGATGATGATGATGTAGATGTACTAAAGCCAAAGAGGAGTGGATGTGTGGTAAGTAGCTTGCTTGCGAACCACATGGTTTCGAGTTCAGTCCCACTGCGTGGCATATTGGGCAAGTGTCTTCTACTCTAGCCTCGGGCCGACCAAAGCCTTGTGAGTGGATTTGGTAGACAGAAACTGAAAGAAGCCCCTCATATATATACATATATGTGTGTGTGTGTGTCTGTTTGTGTGTCTGTGTTTATCCCCTCCAACATTGCTTGACAACTGATGCTGGTGTGTTTACGTCCCCGTCACTTAGTGGTTCAGCAAAAGAGACCGATAGACTAAGTACTAGGCTTACAAAGAATAAGTCCTGGGGTCGATTTGTTCGACTAAAGGTGGTGCTCCAGCATGGCCACAGTCAAATGACTGAAACAAGTAAAAGAGTAAAGAGAGTAAGAGTAGTCCATCAAGTATCAATTTTGGAAAGTCTTTTGCAGACCGCGTAGTACAGGATTCCCTTGTAGACTGTTCTAAATTCATGTGGATCCCTTCCCAAAATCTTCAGTTTTGTGCACATGTGTGTGTGTGTGTGTGTGTGTGTAGTGAGAAGAAATTAGGTGTTTTCCTAAATCCACTTTTGTCGTGTGAGTTGGTATAACTGCATGAAACCCCGTTTTACTTAGGATGTTCTTGCTTTGATGCATCTGTTCAGGTCTGCACGAAAGCAAGATGAAACAAAGAAGGAAGGAAGGAGTGATTCATCAGCTTCAAACTGACACCCCCCCACACACACACACACAAAACCCC
The DNA here is from genome assembly GCF_006345805.1 of Octopus sinensis. Lineage (NCBI taxonomy): Eukaryota > Metazoa > Mollusca > Cephalopoda > Octopoda > Octopodidae > Octopus > Octopus sinensis. The sequence goes on from NC_043007.1 coordinate 11,895,161, forward strand.
CTTTTTTTGTTATCAAATTATCAACCTTGTATATTTAACCTTATCAATTATTTGATTTATTTATCTCAGGCTTATATTTTTATTGATTTTAAATAACTGGTTTTCTACTACATGCTTATCATGTTTCTTTATCAGTTTCTGAATGAACTGTTTTGCTTGGCCCACTTTTTGATTTACAGCACTTTTGATATACATACTCACACACACAGACACACACACAAATATTTGGATTTATGTATATAATCAGGTAAATGCTAGTGTTTACAAAGAAGATATAAATTTATGCCCAAATACAAGAGGCAATGCTGATGTATAGTTCACAACTCCTTGTTCCATGTTTCTGAACCTGAGGTTACTTTACAGAAAGGGACTGATTTTAAGAAATTTTCGAAAGATAAAAGGAAATTGTTGAAAATACCATTCGACTAAAATGCATAATTGGCTGTGTGGTAAGTTTCTTGCTTACCAACCACATGGTTCTGAGTTCAGTCCCACTGCATAGCACCTTGAGCAAGTGTCTTCTACTATAGCCTCGGGCCAACCAAAGCCTTGTGAGTGGATTTGGTAGACGGAACTGAAAGAAGCCCCTCATATATATACATATATGTGTGTGTGTGTGTCTGTTTGTGTGTCTGTGTTTATCCCCTCCAACATTGCTTGACAACTGATGCTGGTGTGTTTACGTCCCCGTCACTTAGTGGTTCAGCAAAAGAGACCGATAGACTAAGTACTAGGCTTACAAAGAATAAGTCCTGGGGTCGATTTGTTCGACTAAAGGTGGTGCTCCAGCATGGCCACAGTCAAATGACTGAAACAAGTAAAAGAGTAAAGAGAGTAAGAGTAGTCCATCAAGTATCAATTTTGGAAAGTCTTTTGCAGACCGCGTAGTACAGGATTCCCTTGTAGACTGTTCTAAATTCATGTGGATCCCTTCCTAAAATCTTCAGTTTTGTGCACATGTGTGTGTGTGTGTGTGTGTAGTGAGAAGAAATTAGGTGTTTTCCTAAATCCACTTTTGTCGTGTGAGTTGGTATAACTGCATGAAACCCCGTTTTACTTAGGATGTTCTTGCTTTGATGCATCTGTTCAGGTCTGCACGAAAGCAAGATGAAACAAAGAAGGAAGGAAGGAGTGATTCATCAGCTTCAAACTGACACCCCCCCACACACACACACACACAAAACCCCCTTTTTTTGTTATCAAATTATCAACCTTGTATATTTAACCTTATCAATTATTTGATTTATTTATCTCAGGCTTATATTTTTATTGATTTTAAATAACTGGTTTTCTACTACATGCTTATCATGTTTCTTTATCAGTTTCTGAATGAACTGTTTTGCTTGGCCCACTTTTTGATTTACAGCACTTTTGATATACATACTCACACACACAGACACACACACAAATATTTGGATTATGTATATAATCAGGTAAATGCTAGTGTTTACAAAGAAGATATAAATTTATGCCCAAATACAAGAGGCAATGCTGATGTATAGTTCACAACTCCTTGTTCCATGTTTCTGAACCTGAGGTTACTTTACAGAAAGGGACTGATTTTAAGAAATTTTCGAAAGATAAAAGGAAATTGTTGAAAATACCATTCGACTAAAATGCATAATTGGCTGTGTGGTAAGTTTCTTGCTTACCAACCACATGGTTCTGAGTTCAGTCCCACTGCATAGCACCTTGAGCAAGTGTCTTCTACTATAGCCTCGGGCCAACCAAAGCCTTGTGAGTGGATTTGGTAGACGGAAACTGAAAGAAGCCCATCGTATATATGTGTGTATATATATATATATGTATGTGTGTGTATATGTTTGTGTGTCTGTTTGTCTCCCCAACGTCGCTTGACAATTGATGCTGGTGTGTTTACGTCCCCGTAACTTAGCAGTTCGGCAAAAGAGACCGATAGAATAAGTACTAGGCTTACAAAGAATAAGTCCCTGGGTCGATTTGCTCGACTAAAGGCGGTGCTCCAGCATGGCCGCAGTCAAATTACTGAAACAAGTAAAAGAGTAAAGAGTAAGAGTAAGGAAAAATGAGGACAAGAATAAATGGTAAAATATATGGTAAAATAACAAGCAGAATCATTATCTTCATCGTCACCATCATCATTTAATGTCCAGTTTTTCTGTGCTTGCATAGGTCAGATGGAATTTGTTGGCATATGTTTTTCTATGACCAGATGCTCTTCCTGTCACTAACACTCACCAGTTCCAAAGCAAGATAATATTTACCCATGCCTAGACATTTTTTTTTCACAGAAAATTGGAAAAGACATGCAATCTTACTTGTATGATAATGTTCATTCACAACCATTATGTGATGTATGGACAAAGGTACATAACACACACACACACACACACACACACACACATGCATGCATGCATACATACATACATTGTTTAGAGGAATTCTTTGGGGTTTGGATAATTCACCTCTGGAAACAAGAAACAAGGATATATTTATCTGTCATGTATGTGTGTGTTTTTGTGTGACTATGATGAAATAAGAATTCTTATTACAACTTTGCATTTTCCAGGTTGGTTGTCTTGCAGAATTGAACAGAGTGCTGAAGTTGGCCAATTTCAAAGACCATGAGCAACTACAAGTAGAATTCTGTTCCAACAACTTTTTTGAAATGAAAAACCTGGTTCATGATTATATGTCTGGAACTATTCTTCCTATGTACCAGGATCTTTTCATGGAACAACGTAAGTATTTTGATTTCATTTATCTTAGGATAAAATAACAATAGTTAAGAAAGGAAGCATCTTACAATACATAAAGCAAAAAAGCTAAATAACCTTTAGATATTTCAGGCATAAAGGCTTTTCATCAGAAGCAAACATTCACACAACAATCAACATGAGACTAACATTTCTTGACTATTTATTACTGATGATGGGCTTTTGTGCCTAAAATATTAAGTTTATTAAACATTTTCCTTTACACATTGTTGGAAGATCTCTATCTTCAATATTTTGTCATTTAATTTTTTTATCACAATGCTTCAAGCAAGCTGCAATGCTCTTCTTATATATTAGGGTAGTGTCATTTCTAGATTTATTAAATAAAGTACATCTATACAATGGGCTTCTTTCAGCTTCTTATTTCTTCATTGCCCACAAGGGGCTAAATGTAGAGGGGACAAACAAGGACAGACAAAGAGATTAAGTCGATTTCATCGATCCCAGTGCATAACTGGTACTTAATTTATCGACCCCGAAAGGATGAAAGGCAAAGTCAGCCTCAGCGGAATTTGAACTCAGAACGTAATGGCAGACAAAATACCGTTTCTGCTAGATAGAAGCCTTTCAGCTTCTATCCACCAAATCTATCTGCAAGGATTGTGTGTACCATTGTCTAGATATCATGTGATGTTTGTAAACGAGCATCATTTCCATACAAACAAGGTTTTTTTGTTTCCATTATTCCATAGAAAACATGTCTGGCTATGGGAAAATATTACCTTACTTGGAAACAGGTGAAGGTTTATGACAGGAAGAGCGTCCAATTATAGAAAAATCTGCCTCAATATATTCTATCTGATTCCTGCAAGCACAGGAAACTGGATGTTAAATCAGATAAGGAGGAGGATGGTGTAAAGTTAATACTTTGTATAGCCCAGCAAGAGTGCTTGTAAAACAATACAACATCATGTGACGTGATATAATAGAGTGTGATATACTGTACATCAATGTGGGATGGCGGGGTTATAGTAATGTGTAACAGGTAGCAAGGAAGTTTGGGATACCATGCAATACAGGAGAGTGTGACAAGGGATACTGAAGCTTGTAACACCTGGCAAGGAAGTACGCAGAATGCAATAGAATGAATTACATGAATGTGGAATGGGACACATCATGGTATGATACATCTTACCTCTAAAGGAACCTCTCTGTCAACTTCATAGAAATAACAGTTTCTCTCCCTCTCTCTCTCTTGCTCACTCTTTTTCTCTCTCTCTTCTTTTCTTTGATAAAAGAAAACTTGGTGCATAATGAGGTCCTAGACATACCACAGCTGGAAAAAAAATGGGTTGGCCATATTTGGAATGCCTTTGATGATAGATCTACTCAATCATGTGTGACCTGGGGTTAAACAACAAGAACACTGATTGACTCCTTCGCTTTTCAGGCCAACACAGAACACAATGAATCAAATTATTTGTTGCAGCATATTATGATTGTTGCGTGCCCTGCCTATATTCTCAGCTGGGTTCACTGAGTCCATTAATGCTCTTTATTTCAAGACACACTGTAATACCTGGTGATTTCTTCTCTTCTTCATTCATCCCCCTTAACCATTTTTCCCCTCTTTCTACAGAACGTAAAGAAAGGTTAAAATTTTCTATCCACTTTAGATTTGTGTATAAACAAATATTTATTTATAGCAGAAAGTCGTTTACTTTTGATAATCCTATCCCTTACAGTCGATAATCCTGTTTCCCGAGCCATAATGAACATTTACCGCATGACATTCTCGAACTGTCTTCGTAGGTGCCATTTTGTGTTCCGTGGTATTCTAAGAGATCTTGATCTTTTCTTCTTAAATATTCTCTCTTTCAAAATTGGTTTGACATTAAAATATATTGATGTTTGTCGCTTTTTATTTTTCTTGTTGACTTTGATGTTAGGTTGTGGAACCAGTGACCACAAATTCAAACTCCTCCTGCAGCTGCTCAAGTGTACCTGCATGCAGTACAAGACAGCATTACTTAACTTGTCCTTGTATTCTTGGTTGAAAATGTTATTCACATTTCTTTCAGAATTCACTAGATTATCTTTGGTCGAGGTATCCAGGTGTAAAAATACCTGATCCACTACTTATTCATTTGTGAATATTGTAATTTAAAGAATTTTCTCACTAATTCTTTAGCTTGCAAATGGATGTTAAAATTTTGCAGAGCATAACATATGTTAAAGAGCCAAAAAAAAAGATCTGATTTGTTAGTTTTGATAAATTTTCATCTTTATAGCATTTTGCTTTCCTTTTATAAGAAGTCTGACAGTTCACTTAACTGCTACAATTCTTCCTTTTACACTGGAAAATACATAATGAAAGAAAGATAATCATTTACTAAAAATGATTTTCTCTTTAGGCAGAATGCCATTTCTATATAATTCATTAATTCATTTAACCACAGTATACAACTGGTACTTATTTTATTTAATCTTGCTCAGAAATGTATTGAGGTAAAAATCAATAACAGCAAGATCTGAACTCATTATTGAATAACACGAAAGCAGAAGTAGATACAGTAAAACGTTTTGGTGTTGCACTCTGTTTCTACATGAACCCCCACTCATCTTCTCCCTGGGTCTTGTAAATATATTGGCGACAGGAAGACTGACAGTGCTTCATTTATATAGGAACTAAGCAAATTCTTCACCAACTCCACCGCCTTAATTATTTGTTGTAATAAAAATTATACAATGGATGGAATGAATAACTAATGAATAATACATATTCCCCCATCTCGGGGTATATTTACTTCCTGTTGTCTCCTTGCACACGTGCGTGCATGCACACACACACACATCTGATTTTACAGCAGCCAAATAGATTGATTGTTAGGTCAACAAAGTCAATGTATTGTTAATGCTAGATCTTCTAATTTCTTTCCTTACTGTTGGGAATCCATTAAGAAAACGGCAGAACTCTTGTACTGGAAGTGCTGAGACTAAAATACATTCGGAAAGACATTTATGTTAGTTCATCTCTGTAGAAAGTAAATGTCGGCAACGGCGGCGACAGCTTCTTCTTTTTCTTTCTTTTTTTTCTTCTTCTTCTTCTTCTTCTTCTTCTTCTTCTTCTTCTTCTTCTTCTTCTTCTTCTTCTTCTTCTCCTTCTTCTTCTTCACCTTCTCCTTCACCTCTCCTTCTTCTTCACCTTCTCCTTCTTCTTCTTCTTTTCTTCTTCTCCTTCTTCTTCTTCTTCTTCTTCTTCTTCTTCTCCTCCTTCATCTTCTTCTTCTTCTTCACCGTCTCCTTCTTCTTCTTCACCTTCTCCTTCTCCTTCTTCACAGATGGCCACATGGTTCGGAAGCAAGCTTCTCAACCACTCAGCCACATCTGGTTGAAAATGTTTAGTGCTTATTTTATTTGTCCAACAAACCTTTGTCCCATTCTTCAAACATCCCTTAAAGCTTAATATGAAAGGTGACAGAAACCCCTGTTCTTGGGTCATTTGTCTAAGATGGCAATAGTAATAACGTTAAGGGTATGAGCCAATGAATTGCATTGACTGAAGTAAGGGAAACCGGGTATCTTAAACCAAAGAGTATTAAGGATTTCAATATGCATCAGACTATCCTTTATTATTATCATTATTATTGAATGGGAGAGCAGCACATGCCATCAAAGTGACACTGGGGTAAAATATACGAAGCCCAGTATACCCATCATGACTACCCATCTGATAAGGGTACACCAGGCACATGCATCACAACCATGTGTGCGCGACATGGTGATCTCATATCAAGATAAACAGCACATGACCTTGCAGGTGGGGCCCAGTTAGAATTTTCTTCTGGTCGAGTAGCCCATCCCACTCAAACGGTCTTTGAAAAAGGGTTGTTTAAGGATGTTGAATGAAACACTCATGTTTCCATAGGTGAATTATTCAGAACCCAAAGAATCTCTCTCAACACATGGCTATGATGCTCCCCCACTACTTCTGTTCATGATCAGAGATGCACATATTGTCAGCCACTAAGGGACATGCTCAACTGGTTAAAGTCAAACAACTAACAGGCAAATCTGGTGTTGAAGAGAATATTTGCTGTAGCCCATCTTTTATACCAAGACAAAACAATGTACATGATAACACTTCCAATCAGTTAAGATCAGCAGCCATGAGAGTCACAGCCTGGTACTGCATCAGGGCATTTATTGTTATTATTATCATTATCATCATGATTATTATTATTATTATTATTTTGCCTCAACAGGTCTTCGCAAGCAGAGTTTAGTGTCCAGTGAAGGAAAGGTGTGCATAACCAGCCCACTTATGTGTACATTTCCTTCATTGGACACTAAACTCTGCTTGCGAAGACCTGTTGAGGCAAGTGAAATCGAAATCAAAATCAAATTTGATGACTGGCATCCGTGCTGGTGGAGCGCTAAGAACACCATCCAAGTGTGATCGTTACCAACGTCGCCTAACTAGCGCTTGTGCCGGTAGCACGGGAAGGAACATTCGAGCAAGATCGTTGCCAGTGCCACTGGACTGGCTCCTATGCAGGTGATATGTAAAAAACACTTGAGCGTGGCCATTGCCAGTACCGCCTGACTGGCCCTCGTGCCGGTGGCATGTAAAAGCATCCACTACACTCTCAGAGTGGTTGGCGTTACGAACGGCATCCAGCTGTAGAAACTCTACCAGATCAGATTGGAGCCTGGTGCAGCCATCTGGTTCACCAGTCCTCAGTCAAATCGTCCAACCCATGCTAGCATGGAAAGCGGATGTTAAACGATGATGATGATGATGATGATGACGATGATGAATACTTTTGAAGTTAATATTTCTCTTTAAAAATATTTATTTTTTATTTATGTGCAGAAAAATGTACCTACTCAGTTGTTACATCACGATATGCTTGTTTTAACAGCTGTGCTTTCTGCAGTCTCTTCTTCAAACTCATTATGTTTTGAGTTCAAATCCACTGAGGGGTCGATAATATCAACTATTTTCCCTTCTACTAAAATTGCTAGCCTTGTACCAAAATTTGAAATATTACTACTATTAGCATTATTATTATTATTATCATCATCATCATCATCATCATCATCACCATCATCATCATCATCATCATCATTATTATTATCATCATCATCATCATCATCATCATCATCATCATCATCAGGGTAAGAAAAACAAAATTATAACAAAGACTAACACTGGAATTTTAAATTCCCAGGGGAAAATATTATAATTCACTTACATTGTTAATGATCTTAACAAAAGTATGAATGTCACAACTTCCTTGTTGCCATTCTTAAAGAACCATTGTTGTCAGCATCAGATTCTCAGCCATTGTTAATATCAGCATGATAATTATTTCTATGCAATATTTGTATATGTCACAGAAATGTGATAAATGTAAATTAACACTTTACAGTAATGTAAAGTTCCATTAACATCACTTCAAATTGTGCATTCTGCTGCACCGAATGCATTTGTATCAAATGATTCTCTTTATGACTGCTTTACAGCAATATGCAACATTTATTGCATGCAGCCAGTAAAGTTTTGTTTTGTTTGTTTTTTGTTTGGGATTTTCTGTTTGTTGTTTTTTGCTTGTCATTTGTCAAGAAATATATTTATATATTTTGAAAAATATATTTTAAAAAATCATTTGTTTTTAATAATTTAAACTGATAATTGTTTCTTTAATGTTTTTTTTTTTTTTTTTCTTTTGCTTTTTTACAGAATTTGTCTGCCCAAGTATTGGATTTTATGAATTTTTACACTTGAATTATCTGCAGCAGATTCTATCTTGGCAAAAAGAAAGTGGTTGTTTTGGTATAATGCCTCCAGTGAAACCTAAAAACCTTAAGGAGAATTTCTTTATCAATAAAAAGTTTGAGGAGTATTATTATGATCAGAATGATGCAAGTATAAAAGATAAGACAGAAATGAAAGAGCCAAAACCTCTGAATTTTCCAGAACACAAGGCTGCTTCCATTCGTTTTGTAAATAGATTAACAGCTCCTACAGGAATACTAAACAATGTGAAAACTATATCAAACAAACCCCAAAATTTATTAATACAACCAATGCCAGCTAAACTTGTACAGAAAATCTCAAATAATAAACTTTCTGACATTGGTGCAGAACCGTTGAAGCCCATTTTAATGAATGCATCCCGTAAATCAGACAAAAATGTTGCTATTGTGAATTTACAAAACTCAAATAAAGTAAAAAATCAGAGTGAAATTCATTTACAGCTTGTGCAACCTAAGGATCAGAGGATTAAACCACAAGCGCAACGTAGACTTCTGGTGGAGAAAGAGCTAAGTGGTAAGTTATCATTGTTGTTGAGTTTCCTTTAAGATAACTGTGTACTAATTCCACTCCAATATATTTTACATCTCTGTATGTTCTTTCACAAGAAACTGCATCTCAGATCCATGTTCTAACACTTCTATATTTCACTGTTCCTATATTAACTGTTTCTTACCGTAATTCCTCGAGTATAATCCGCACTTTCTTCCCAAAAATGTAAAGGTCAAAATCCCTAGTGCATACTATATACGAGGTTAAAAATGAAAAATATTTTCTAAGCAATGTCCGAGTTTATATTTGCTGTCTGGTAATGTTTATTCAGATGCATTTTGTGATGTCGGGCGCAAAAATACATTAAGCTAAGCCTGAAAGCAATGAAGTCTTAAAAGAATCATCCATAACTTGCAGTAAAAGTATTCAGAACACAGAATAACATGTAATAAAAACAATTTGCAAACATATTTACATTCCCATATAACGGTTAAGAACATCACCATTATTGTATTACACATACACGGAAGTGTTTGTTAGACTAGGTGCAGCTGACTTAATTATGCACGACTCAAGTTAGAGAAGGGGTGCGTATTATACACAAGGTTTAGATTTTTCAGAGGTACAGCCCCCTCAAAATCCCCAGCGTATTATACTCAAGGGCAAACTATACTCGAGGATCTACGGTATTCATTATCTCTATCTTAGATATCATGATTGTATCTGTGTTTGTTGTGAAGGCATGAGGCTTAAGAGTTAGGGTATTCAGCTCATGAAGTGAGTTTGATTCTTGGCTCTGCATTGTATCCTTGAGCAAGACACTCTGTTTCATGCTGATCCAGTTCACTCATCTGGCAAAGACGAATAGTGCTTGTATTTCAAATGGCCAGTCTTTGTCACATTCTTTGTCACGCTGAATCTCCCTGTGAACTACATTAAGGGTTCATGCATCTGTGGAGTGCTCAGCCACTTGCATGTTAATTTCATAAGAGAGCTGTTCCATTGATCAGATCAACTGGAACCCCTGTCATCATAACCAATTGAGCCCTAGTTTGCTTGTTTTTTTATGTGGTTGTATGTCTCGGTAACTGTATTGTGTATGGTTGTATGTCTCAATGGCAGGACTGAATGTATAAGTTTATGTCTTAGTAATAGAATGAATTGTTGTGTAACTAACAGTATGTTTCACTAAAATGGACTGAGTGAGGATGTACGAGGGTGAGTCAAAAAGTAATGCCATTTTGTTTAGGACAGGTATAATTACCAACACAGGAACATGTATCATACACCAAAAGGAAGCTGGTCCTCTGTGGATCACATCCATACTTCTCAGCATAGTCACCGTTTCTCTCAATAGCAATGTTCCACCTTCGAATGAAAGCATGTATCCCTGCCCCGTAAAATTCTGTAGTCTGTTCTTTGAGCCACTTCTTCACTGCAGTTTACACTTCCTCGTAACTAGACTTTCATCTCTTCGGCGCCATGAAAGAAGGTTTGAGAGGCAAACATTATGACGAAGAAGTGACGAGAAGTGAAACTGTAGTGAAGAAGTGGCTCAAAGAACAGTCAACAGAATTTTGCAGGGCAGGGATACATGCTCTCATTCGAAGGTAGAACATTGCTATTGAGAGAAAAGGTGACTATGTTGAGAAGTATGGATGTGATCCACAGAGGACCAGCTTCCTTTTGATGTATGATACATGTTCCTGTGTTGGTAATTATACCTGTCCTAAACAAAATGGTATTACTTTTTGACTCACCCTCGTACGTCTCAGTAAATGGACTGAGTTAGGATCTATGCCTCACTAAATAGACTGAGTGTAACTTTATGACTCAGTAAATGGACTGAGTGAGGCTGTATGTCTCACTAAATAGACCATGTTATCCAATTTCAGATTCCACATAGTATTATTTCATTTATCTCACTTAACTTCTCATTTACCTATGAAATCAAGGCAGTTTTATAGGTAATCCATCACTTTCTAACATTATATATTTAAAACCTTTTCATCAAAACCTTAAAGAAAACAGATGAATTCCTTCAGTGTTGAGTAGCTGAGGTGTGGAAATTTTGAAGAATGCTGCTTCATTTATTTATGTGAAAGTCCAGATTTATAGAACTGTGTTGTTCAACAAGTGAATAAGAGAAGGAATGTAAAAAATTGTCCAACAAATAATAGATTCTCTGAATTATCTCAAAATTGATGTCTTGTTTCTGAGCATTTTACAGTTAGAACTATTTTATATCTGTTCTATATCTAAGAGATGAGGAATTATGTACATTATTTACATTATTTACATTCGACGAATATTTGTCCTCATCGTGTTTGTTGTTAACACAACGTTTCGGCTGATATATCCTCCAGCCTTCTTCAGGTGTCTTGGGGAAATTTCGAACCTGGGTTCTCATTCCTAAGGTATTTTTCGATGTTTTTCTTCTTCTTCTTCTTCTTATTATTATTATTATTATTATTATTATCATCATTGTTATTGTTCAGGTCACTGAACATATGGCATAGTGGTTAAGAGCGTGGGCTACTAACCTCAAGATTCCGAGTTCAATTCCAAGCAGTGACCTGAACAATAACAATAATATGGCATGGTTGTGTGATTAAGAAGTTTGCTTCCCAACCACATGGCTTTAGGTTCAGTCTCACTGTGTTGTACCTTGGTATCTTCTATTATAGTCCCAGGTTGACTTTTGACCTTTTGAGTGGATTTAGATGATGGAAACTGAAAGAAGCCCATGGTGTGTGTTTGCTTTTATATTGCATGATAGTTGTAAATGAGTGTCAGTATCACTGCAATATACAAGCAATGTCATTCATTTTCAATAGTCCGGGAAAACATGTCTGGCCATGAAGATGTACACTACCGTCAGAAATTAATTAGCACCTTGATTTGCTCTTCACTCAAGGTATGTGCTGTCACCTAGTGGCCATATCTCGAACTATTGCTTTGTTGCGAGTTCACTGTTGCGCAGAACGATGACGTAACTTTGTTTGCAGAGCAGTTTGAGAGTCTACAGCCTTATGATGTTGACATAGCAGTGCAACAACTTGGAGTGCGGATGCAGACAAATCTTCCTTTGTTTAATAGATATAGGTAGCGCCTCGCAAGGACCGAAATCACACCATACTAAGTTTTCTCATCGCGTAAGACGTTTTGAACAGCTCATAGGTTAATTGATTTAACCTATTTAATGTAGAAATTTGAGAAGTGCTAATTAATTTCTGACGCAAGTGTATTACCTTGCCTGGATAGAGGTAAAGGTTGGCAACAGGAAAGGCATCTGGCCATACAAAATCTGTATCAACAAATCCTGCCCAGCTCATGCAGACATGGAAAAGTGGATATTAAAATGATGATGATGGCGGTGGCGGTGGCAGCTGATTGTTGTCCATGCATGCAAGTTTCCCTTCCCCATACCACCAATGTCATTCAAAAGAAAAGGCAGCCAAACTTACACCAATGCAACTTGGCATCAGTGTCACCACAGGTGTTGCTATTATCAGAATGAAAAGAGCCAAAACAGATCCCACATTTCGTTCAACCTTCTAACTGTTCCATCAATCCATCAATCTGGATTGATACTTTTATTTTTATCAACTCTGAAAGAATGAATGGTAAAGTTGATCATGGCTGGATTTGAACTCAGAGCACAGAGATTAGGAACAAACACTACAAGTATTTTATCCAGGTGCAGGAGTGGCTGTGTGGTAAGTAGTTTGCTTACCAACCACATGGTTCCGGGTTCAGTTCCACTGCGTGGTACCTTGAGCAAGTGTGTTCTACTAAAGCCTTGTGAGTGGATTTGGTAGACGGAAACTGAAAGAAGCCTGTCGTATATATGTATGTGTGTGTATATATTGTGTGTCTGTGTTTGTCCCCCCAACATCACTTGTCAACCGATGCTGGTGTGTTGACATCCCCGTAACTTAGCGCTTCGGCAAAAGAGACCAATAGAATAAGTACTAGGCTTACAAAGAATAAGTCCTGGGGTCGATTTGCTCGACTAAAGGCAGTGCTCCAGCATGGCCACAGTCAAATGACTGAAACAAGAAAAAGAGTAAAAGATACTCTAATGACTCTGCTACTTCCTTGCTTTGCCTGTTAGACAATAACCATGTCTCTGATTCACCTTATATAGGCATAAGCTTTCAATGTGGAGAGGCAAAGATTATGAAGTATTGATGCTTTCCTAACATAACTGAAGTGAATGCTTAGTGGTAATTGCATAGGCCTATGATCAAAAACGTTCCATCCATGACCATTCCATCTTTCATTCCCAGAAGGTATCTCTAGGACAACATTATCCAATGTCTTGCTTCTTTTCTAAGATGGCAGAATGTAATTTGAGAACGATTTGGATGCTATCTCTAGCAGTTTCAGTGTCCATATGGAGGCTCCCTTTTTGGCTCATGAAGTAAATTGAAATATTTAAGTCTCAGAATCAAAATCAAGCAATGGATTTGGCTTGCTATGGAATTATCTTACTCTTTGGTTTACTGTGGAATTATCTAACTCTTTGTCTTGCTGTGGAATTATCTAACTCTAAGTTTTATTTCTCCAAATTTACATTACTTAAAAGATATTACTAAATAATAATAATAACACTGAATTAAGACAAGGGGGGAAAAAATATTTATTTTATCTCTCTTGAATTTTCCAAATTTCTAAATTCTTATGGTATAAACAACATACAACACCACTAGTAAGAACACACCTAAAATTTGTTTTGTTTGTTCCTTCTCGACCCATGCCTGGCTCATAAGGGCCGGTTTCCCGGTTTCCTTGGCGTATAGGTTACCCACCTGGACAGGACGCCGGTCCATCGCAGGTGAGCTGCAAGATGCAGGAGGAAAGAATGAGAGAAAATTGTGGCGAAAGAGTCAGCAGAAGTTCGCCATTACCTTCTGCCGGAGCTGGGTGGAGCTTAGGTGTTTTGCTCATAAACACACACATCGCCTGGTCTGAGATTTGAATCCGCGATCCCTCGACCGCGAGTCCGCTGCTCTAACCACTAGGCCATGTGCCTCCACTCACACCTAAAATGGATGGAGAAATTTAAAGGATTGCTTTGGTAAAGTGGTAGAACATTTTTCATGTTTACAAAAGACATAGGTTCAAGTCCCACATGAAGCCTTCAATATTTTCCACCTAAAGGTTTTTTTAACCCAATATTTACATGCTATTATCTATAGCGAGGCAACAGAATCATAAGCGTCTTGGAAAAACTGCTAAGTGGCATTTCATTCTTCTTTATGTTGTCAGTTCAAATTCTGCCAAGGTTGACTTTGCCTTTCTACCTTCCAGGGGCAATGAAATAAGTACCAGTTGAGCACAGGGGTTGACTAGTTACAACCCTCAAAAGTTCAGGTTTTGTGCCTGTAATAGAAAGGATTATTTATAACTTTAACTACTTCAAGTTCCACTGTTAAAAAAAGACCTTAATGATTTATTTCATCTCTTGAAGTTTCTATATTCTTGTTAACATTTGTTTAACCATCTTTAAACCCCATATTTGTAAATTAGACATACTTATAGGTAAAAAATGATATTCATAATAGTGGTTTCAAATTTTAGCACAAGGCCAGCAATTTCAGAGGAGTGGGTAGATCGATTACATCACCACCACCTCACCCCCCATGCTCAACTGGTACTTATTTTATTGACCCTGAAAGGATAAAAGGCAAAATCGACCTCAGCAGAATTTGAACTCAGAACATAAAGACAGGACAAAACATCACTAAGCATTTTGCTCAGCATGCTAACAATTTTGCCAGCTTGCCTCCTTAATAACAATAACAACAATAATAATAATAATAATAATAGTTGGAATAATATATATTGGTATGTTTTGGATTCCAGTACCATTAATAGTGTTTATCTCAGTAATAATCAGTGGCATATAGAGGGGCTTCAGTTCAACACTGCAGTTATACAATATTTCAAAAAGGGACGAAAGGTCCTTCCTGTACCATAGGCTCATAAGTCTGACATCCTAGATTCTGTAGTGCATCTACTCCCCACTAGATCGGATGTCAGACCATTACAGGATAATGCATTTTTGTCAGCTAAGAGGACTAGAGCAATGAGAAATGAAGTGTCTTGCTCAAGAACTCAGCCCATTGTCCAGTCAAGCAAGTGAAATGATAATCCATCAGGCATTTGCCATATTCTGAACACCTTACTTCCCCAGGCATGGATACATTGAAACTCCGACATTTGGCAGTTGACTTGGCAGACACCCATAAAATTATTAACCATCTTACAAACAATAACTCTGAGCACCTTTTCAAACTCCACCTGTCTAACCCCCATGGACATGTGTACAAAGTCTGAAAACAGCACGGCTCCCATGACTTTGGAAACACTTTTTCATGCTAAGAGTTGCTGAAGCATGGAACAGACTGCCGGCATCAGTTGTTAGTTGTCGGAGCACTGCATCCTTCAAAACCTCCATGCTTCCTGAGATTCGCCAACACTACACCTGATTTTTTCCCCTCCATACACACGCAAGCGTGTATCTGACTCTACTGCATATGCTTTATACACACTTTTTACAAGTTGTGGTGCACCTGAACACTGTATACAATAATTTCATTATTATTATTATGAGCACAATACCCCTTTCGTTACTGTATTTATTTTGAGATGCCCTGTGTTTCTTTCAATTACTTTAAATATAACAAAGAATTTAGTAAAATAACATAGTTACCATTCAGCTAGTGTTAGGAACATAAATTGTGACTAAGGTTTGGTGGAAGATTTTAATTCAGAACTTATGAAAACAAGACATTTGTACTACAGAGTCAGAGCCGGTTTCAGCCAGGTTGGTAACGAAAGGGTTAACCATTAAGCCACTTAGCTTCACCAAATGATCCAAAGGTCCTTCCCAAGCCATCTACGCACACACATCTATACGCATTTAAGCAACATCTTTGCAACAACAACATCCATGTACATACAACTATATAAACGTATACCCAAACACAAATCTGTACATATGCACACATCATAACTATTTACTTAAAACTATTTCCTGTCTCTATGCAATAATGGTACTTAAATGTCATTTTTCTCTTTGCAGGTGGCTGTCTGAGTCACAAGACTGCTGTTGCCAGTGGCGCCTTGGTGATTTACTTAAATTTCTTGCTTCACCACAGTCTGGATCAGCTGAACCATTCTGATACTGTCTGGCATTCTGTGAACCAGCGTCTTTTGTTAAATACTGCTTCAAAAACCACCACCAATTCCTTGCCTCCAGTACTCCAGCCTGGCCATTTAAAGAAGGTTCAGCCAGTTTTTCCCAATGAACAGAAACCAGTACCATTGGGTGGTGATTCCAATTCCTTTGTCCAACAAGAAACTGTCATTAAGAAAAGCTTCCAAGAACCAGTTCTTGGAGACATGGGAATAGAAAGGGATAATAAAAAAGATGGCGTCCAGGAAGATGACTATGAAGAATACGAAAACGATAAGTTTCTGAATGAAAATTACAGAGACAAGAAAGTGGTCCATTTTGGCAATAATAAAGAATCATTGAAAGCCTTGGATGAAAACGGTGACGGTTACGATGACGACAGCCTAGATGAGGAAGATGAAGACGGTGACTACACTTACTATGATGAAAATGAAGAAGATACCGCACGTCAGGAAAAAATAAACAAGCAACAAAAATTCTTGCAAAATTTGGCACCTGACAAGAAACAAATTTTACCTCGACTTGCACGTAACTCTGGTTTTCATGGACGATCTTCGCAGGAAAACCAAGAGACTTTTGGAAATAATTCCTCACCGACAGGAATTATTTTAATTACAGTAGTTTTCATAATAACTGTTTTACTTTTACTTATGTATAGATTTATCAAAAAACGAAGAATTCACATCAGATATAACCCTAGGACATTTCTGAAATTATAAACCATTTGAGAAGAAAAGACTTTGGTAGATAATTTTTGATAAATGGGTGTCTGGTACATTTTATTTTATTTTATTTTATTTTATTTTATTTCAAAAAATCCCTTCCATGCTCCACACCCCCTATGTCAGCCCCACCCCACCCAATCTACCACCACTCCTCCCTCTATAACTACCTTTCTTTCTAAACTTCTCTCAGTTGCGTCGGACTCTACTCAAACTTATTTGTCTCTAGTTGATGCCATTCTTTGATTATAAGAGGCGATGAGTGTTTGAGATTGATTCTGGGTGCATGCATATGTGTATTGGCAGTGTAATATCTTTACACACCACACACACACACACACATACATATATATAAATATGTATATACATATATATGTATGTGTTTGTGTGTGTGTGTGTATATATATATATATATATAGTGAGAGAAAGTTGTCTTAGAATCCATAATTCAGAAAGATATGTACTCATAAATTTTGGTATATTAATCAAAATATACTGTATTATAGATCTATAATCAGTTTTGCACAGGGTATTAAGTAAGCAGCAGATTATCTTAATACCTGCACTCATTAGAGATGGTCAGTATGTAAAGAAGAAAGAAAAATTCCTATTTTCTCCATACCAGACACCTCTGATGAGCACAAGTATTAGATGATCATGATTACCTAATATCCTGTGTGAAACCTATTAGTAAGATCACATATTATGGATCTAGAACACTGTGTACTTTGCTTAATATATATATATTAATATATATATATATATATATATATATCAAATAAAATGGAATTAATAAAACTGAGCTGGATCCTCAATTATCACTTGATTAATATACTGGCTAATAGGGTGTATAGAAGTGGACAATTTCTATAAAGGAAACTATTCATACATACTAAAGGAGTATAGAACATAAAGTCCAAGAATGGAATTTATGATAATTACATTTATTCCTTACTTATGTGCACTTCAACAATAAATGGAAAATATATTTTTGCATGACCATTATATTCTGAAAAAATATATATATTATAGGTATTGTTGAAATGCACATGACTAAAGAATATATGTAATACCATAAATTCTGTTCCTGGACTTAATATCTTCATATATAGTCTCTAAAATTCCATGTTTATAAGTCAGTTTTACACCAGGTAATCGGACTATTTTTTTCCATACCTGCCACCTCTGATGAGCGCAGTTGTTAGGTAATTTTCTGATTACCTAATATCCAGTGCAAAACCAATTGGTAAGATCAGCTGTAATGAATCTATAATATTGTATACTTAAACTAATAATAATGATAATGATAATATGTGTATGTAGTATATACACCAATGTGTCAATATGGTTTACATGTAGGTTTCACAACTCAGCTACGATTACATTTAATCCCTTTAGAAGTATGTGTAACACCAAATAGACAGAAGAAATACAAAGAAAAAGTATCCCTTTTTTTTCCTCGTATTTTTTTCAATTTTTATTCTAATTCAGTAAGTATGTATTTGTGCCTATATTTTTATATGTACTGTCTCAGTAATATCTCCTTAAAACACTTGACTGAAGTCTGATGGGATCTGTCGGTTTGTTTTACACTCGTACTTCTAAAGTATGGAATTAATAACAATCTGTTTGATTGCACAAACTAACTGATGCTATCTCTTACACTGTGTATATATGTTTGTAATTATTATGATCGTAAGATTGTGGTTTCGATTCCTGGACCAGACGACGCGTTGTGTTCTTGAGCAAAACACTTCATTTCACGTTGCTCCAGTCCACTCAGCTGGCAACAATGAGTAATCCTGCGACTGACCAGCGTTCTGTCCAGGTGGGGAATTTCTATGCCACTGAAACCAGGAAACCGGCCCTTATGAGCCTGGCATGGCTCAAGAAGCAATATTTGTGGAGGCGCAATGGCCCAGTGGTTAGGGCAGTAGACTCACAGTCGGAGGATCACGGTTTCGATTCCAAGACCGAGCGTTGTGTATGTTTATTGAGCAAAAACACCTAAAGCTCTACAAGGCTCCGGCAGGGTGGTGGTGGCAAACCCTGTTGTACTCTTTTGCCCCAACTTTCTCTCACTCTTTCTTCCTGTTTCTTGAGTAACACTGCAATGGACTGGTGTCCCGTCCAGTTGGGGGGAACACTTATGCCATAGAAACCTGGAAATCAGGCCCATGAGCTTGGCTAAGCTTGAAAAGGGTGCATAAATAAAATAGAATAGTGTTTCTAATTGTTAGAAGACAATATCTGGTATCCTAACAAGCATTGTTAAACACACTAAAGTTGATCATGGTGCCGGCATTAAAAATGGTTGCAAATCACTGCTTTTATTCTGACATCTTACATTTGGACAGTATGTATGTTTGGGTGTGCATGAGAGAGAAAATGCAGGTCTCTTTCTCTTTGTCTTCTTCCTCCTCTCGCTACCTATCAAGTTATATATACATAAATATGTATGTATATACATACATAAATATCTATGTATATACATACATAAATATATATGTATACACATATATAAATATGTATGTTTATTGTAAACAAAATGTCTCATGTTACCATTCTGTGTGTCTTAACCCTCTTTTGTCAGACGGTCCCAATCCCCTTACCAATTCTTTAGCTTTCGTCTCCTCTACCAGAGGTTTCCCACGGTTTCCTTTTTTTTAAAACTCACGGGCTCATTTTACAAATGGCCAAACCTTTCTTCTCTTGTTTCATATTTTAAAACTTTTATTTTAATACATCTCATATACAATACAGATTGTATGTTTGGATATCCCCTATAGTGAGTGTATGAGGCACATCAACTAAATTTCACTAAATTTTGTTGTCAATAAGATACTCTAGAAACGCCTTGAATTTTTTTTTTCAGTGGTTGGGTGGCGGTCATTTTACATTTTTTTTTTTCTTCTGTCTATAAACACATAATTTATTTCGCATGTAGAAGAATTCTCCACATTGTTAAATACAGAATGCTGTTGAAGAACAAAATAAAGAATGGGGGGGAAAAAAGAAAAAAAAAATCTTACAAAAATCAAAAATAAGAAATCTGAATTTCAAGGACCAGTTGTTTTTTTTTTGTTGTTTTTTTTTTAGTGTTTTATTTTTTTTTTTTTCAAAAAAAGAAATTAATTGAAATTCTGTAATCTTCCGATGCCATCTAATTTTCAGTTGATACTGAAATATTTTGCTACAAACACATGTACATGTATACACACACACACACACACACACACACACACACACACACATACATATATATGCTTACACAATATCCATGACGTATTTAGACCTTCAACTCCATAAATCGTGAACGAATCAAAAGTGGGGTAGTACTCCCTCTCCCCCCTCTTTTTTTTTTTATCTTGGCCTTCATTCAAAATAAAAATACTGTGTAATGCTGAGCTGCAGTCCCAATGTTTGTGATATACAGATCTCAACTTTGTGCGTGTCTCATTTCGATATGGAGGCACCTTCGTTTCTTCTGTGACTGACTTCACTAAAGATTTTATAAAAATTGCTGCTTAAACATCACACATACAGATGCAGACAAATGCACATGGACACACACATACACACACATATTATAAATATATATATACACACATGCACACACATACATATATACACACATAACACACACATATATACATGCAACATACGTATATATTTATATATATTCACACACACTCATACAAACACATAATCATGTATCTCTATGTGTGTGTATATATATGCACATATGTGTCTGTGTATATATATATATATATATATATATATATATATACGCATATATATATATATGGGTATGTATGTATATGTGTGTGTGTGTGTGTATATGTATGTGTGTATGTTTGTATGTTAATATCATACCTACCTACACACATCTGCAATGATTTCATAATAAATTTTTCATTTTCACGTTGTTGTTGTTGTTTCTTTATTTCTTCTTCTTCTTCTTCTTCTTCTTCTTCTTCATTATCATCATCATCATCATCATCATTATTTCTATACGTTTCTATGTCAACAACCTGTCTGAAGGTTTCACAAGTTGGATTAGGTTCAAAATATCAAACCATCCATTTCAATTAATTTATTTTTCAGCTTATATTTATTTACTCCTTACCTATCAAATGTCATCAACTACTCTCTGTGGCTGCCCCCATCTTTAAGAGGTAAACCTGTTCTCCAGCCTAGCACATTCTGATAGCCCTTGCCTCTTATATTTTTTTTTACAATGCTACATGTTTCTTTCTCGGAATATTCAAAATCATTTTTGTTTCAGTCAAATAGGCCTTAAATGTTTTTTTTTGTTTTTTTGATGTTCAAATGAAGTTATTTCATCATCACTATTATTATTTTTACTATTCACATGTAGCAGTGTGGTAAGAAGCTTGCTTCCCAACCACATGGTTCTGGGTTCAGTCCCGCTGAGTGGCACCTTGCGCAAGTGTCTTCTACTATAGCCCTGAGCCTTATGAGTGGGTTTGATAGGTAAAAACTGAAAGAAATTTGTTGTGTATATACATGTGTGTGTGTGTGTGTGTGTTTTTTCCCCTGCTTGACAACCAGTGTTGCTGAGTTTACATGCTCCCCATAGAAAATCCAGCTCCAAAATGACCTCATGATAGCAAAGGTTGGGGTGGGCTGTACCTGCCTACCTTGATTGCTATGGCATTGAGGTAGATCTGGCCACCCTCGTTAACAGAGACAAAACCCGGATTTAAAACACTGGATGATGATGATGATGATGTTGATGATATATATATATCCATGTCTGTACATATATGTGTGTATATATATATGTATGTATATGTGTGTGTGTATATATGTGTATGTATCTATATATGCATGTGTGTGTATATATATGCTTGTGAAGACCTGTTGAGGCAAGTGAAATCGAAATCAAAATCGATGACAACACCACATGACTGGCATCCATGCTAATAGAGCGCTAAGAGCACCATCCAAGTGTGATCATTGCCAGGGCCACTGACTGGCTCCCATGCCAGTGGTACGTAAAAAGCACCATCTGAACGTGATCGTTACCAGCTTGGCCTTACTGGCACATGTACCAGTGGCATGTGAAAAACAACATTCGAGTGAGGTCTTTGCCAGTGCCGCTGGACTGGCTCCTGTGCAGGTGACACATAAAAAACACCATTTGAGTGTGCCCATTGCCAGTACCACCTGACTGGCCCTTGTGCTGGTGGCACGTAAAAGCACCCACTACACTCTTGGAGTGGTTGGCATTAAGAAGGGCATCCAGCTGTAGAAACTCCTGCCAGATCAGATTGGAGCCTGGTGCAGCCATCTGGCTCGCCAGTCTTCAGTCAAACTGTCCAACCCATGTCAGCATGGAAAGCGAACATTAAACGATGATGATGATGATGACGACGATGATGATGACGATGACAGCGATGATGATGATGATGATGATGATGACAGCGATGATGATGATGATGACAGTGATGATGATGATGAAAGGCAACGTGAAAAGGTGCTGGTCAACTAGGATGATGGTAATTACTATTTTCTCACAAGCACACACACACACACACACACACACACACACACACACACACACACACACACACAACAGATTTGCCATCCCTAAATACAACTGGATGCTTCAGCATCTGTCTACAAGGCAGACATTAAATATCAGGCTAAGGGTACTCAATGAACTGTTAATAACGGTAGCTGTCTAATTCTAGTCATTTTTACTATTAGCTTCTAATGAGGTAGGTGTTGTACACCTTTTTGATTATCACTCATACCTATTTATAAAACAACAGGAAGATACAGAAGATTCTATTCACAGTTGGAACTTCCAAATCAAAATTATGGGCTTCTACAGTTCTAAGATAATTTTGACAAATTTTCTTTTAAACTCGATGTTTCAACCAGCCTCCAATTCTATTTTCGTTTACCTTGCCTTTCTTTATTTCTCCTTTTTGCTAAGTTTGTTTGTTTGTTTTATCAGGATTTGTTTTGTTTTGTGTTTTTGGTTTTTTTTTTGTTTTGTTTTTTTTATCTATTTCTGCCTTGTTTTTGATATTTCATAATTACAGTGATTATCATGATGAGAGGCTTTTAGCAAACCGATTCCATCACCCAATACTTGATAACATGATTGGCAGAATTCTGAAATAACTTAAAGAATATATGCACATGTGTGTGCACGTGTGTGTGCATATGTGTGTATGTGTGTGTGTATGTGTGTTTGTGTGTGTGTGTGTGTGTGTGTGTTGAATTTGTATGATTTTTCTATATTTCCTTTTTCTTTAATTTCTTAAATCACTCCAAGTTCATATAAGACTTCTAAAATGTTAGACATCATATGAAGTGTATCATCATCATCATCATCGTCGTTTAACGTCCGTTCTCCATGCTAGCATGGGTTGGACGGTTCGACCGGGGTTCTGGGAAGTGAGAAGGCTGCACCAGGCTCCAGTCTAATTTGGCAATGTTTCTACAGCTGGATGCCCTTCCTAACGCCAACCACTCCGTGAGTGTAGTGGGTGCTTTTTACGTGCCACCTGCACAGGTGCCAGGGGGGCTGGCAACGGCCACGGTCAGATTGGTGTATTTTAATGTGCCCACCGGCACGGAAGCCAGTCGAGGCGGTGCTGGCATCGGCCACGAGTCGGATAGTGCTTTTTACGTACCACCAGACCAGGGATCCTGGCTGGTTCAATTCGATTTCGATTTCGCTTGCCCCAACATGTCTTCACAAGCAAAGGGGGTTGGCAAGGGTGCCTGTCGTACGGTCGCATTGGAGTATTTTACGTGCCACGGCCACGAGTCGGATAGTGCTTTTTACGTACCACCAGACCAGGATCCTGGCTGGTTCAATCGATTGATTTCGATTTCGCTTGCCCCAACATGTCTTCACAAGCAAAGGGGGTTGGCATGGGTGCCTGTCGTACGGTCGCATTGGGGTATTTTACGTGCCACGGCCCCGAGTCGGATAGTGCTTTTTACGTACCACCAGGCCAGGGATCCTGGCTGGTTCAATTCGGTTTTGATTTCGATTTCGATTTCGCTTGCCCCAACATGTCTTCGCAAGCATGGGGGGTTGGGATGGGTGTCTGTCGTCGGATGAGGTTCTATATCGACTTCGCTTGCCTCAACCGGTCTTTGTGTCCAAGGGAGGAAAGGCATTCATAAGTGGGCTGGGCTCACTTGTCCTGCCTGGTCTTCTCACGTACAGAATATTTCCAAAGGTCTCGGTCTCTGGTCATTTCCTCAGTGAGGCCTAAAGTTCGAAGGTCGTGCTTCACCACCTCGTCCCAGGTTTTCCTGGGTCTACCTCTTCCACGGGTTCCCTCAACTGCTAGGGATTGGCACTTTCTCACACACCTATCTTCATCCATTCTCGCCACATGACCATACCAGCGCAATCGTCTCTCTTGCACACCACAACTGATGCTTCTTAGGTACAACATTTCTCTCAAGGTGCTAACGCTCTGTCGAGTATGTACACTGACATTACACATCCATCGGAGCATACTGGCTTCATTCCTCACGAGCTTACGCATGTCCTCAGCAGTCACAGCCCATGTTTCGCTGCCATGTAGCATGGCTGTTCGTACACACGCATCATACAGTCTGCCTTTTACTCTGAGCGAGAGGCCTTTAGTCACCAGCAGAGGTAAGAGCTCCCTAAACTTTGCCCAGGCTATTCTTATTCTAGCAGTTACACTTTCAGCGCACCCACCCCCACTACTGACTTGGTCACCTAGATAACGGAAGCTATCAACTACTTCTAGTTTTTCCCCAATCCAGGTAAATATGATTAAATATACATAAGAATTTATGGACTTATTGCCCATTACCTATACATTATTATTGATGCTGCAGACATTCTGATTTGAGGATTTCTAACTTATTCTGCGAGATGAAAGACTTATAAGAAATTATGTAAAGGTTACACAAAATTCTTAGAAACAAAGCCCATGAGTTCAAATTCAACAACTGCTGCTCTGAATAAAGGAAAAAGTTTTTTTTACTTTTTATTTCATCTTTTTATTTCATCTGGGACACAGCCATTTGTTGTTGCTACATGATTTTACTTCATAAATGCTTTTTAGCAATCGACATTTGGTGCATGAGAGAGTTTGATGCAGCTGCCCTCATCTGCACCTCCTGCCGTGAAGTTGGTTCATCTAGGACACCTGACAGGAAGCGGTCCAGCTTTATTTTGAAGACACCTACATCCACCCATGCAGGTCTCTCAGGTCCTTCAGGAGGATATTGAAGAGCTGTGAATCTCTGAAGCCCAGGCTATTGCAGTATCTTGTCCTGCATCTTGATGGCAAATTTGGAGTCCTTGGCACTATGCAGTGACGCCCAGTTCTAGTATTTGTGTAACTCTCGATGCCAAAGTTACAGACACCAAAACTATTTTTTATTTTTGTAAAGATTTCTTTCTTTTTTTTTTTTTGAGTTAAAAAACCCAGAAGCCTGATTGTTATTTGGTTAAGAAGTTCACTTCTCAGTCATGAAGTTTTGGGTTCAGTCCCACAGTGTAGCACCTTCAGCAAGTTCTATAATAGCCCCTAGTCAACCAAAGCTGTATAGGTAGAAACCCTTCCAGGAAATCTACGCTTCCAGCTTAGTTTTTCTTGGAGGGCTGGCCGTGATCTAGTAATCTCAAGATTAATCAGCCGAAATTACTACGATGATCCGGTTCTTGACTGAAGACTGAGGGGTTCGAATGTCCTGTCCATGTTTATTGTATCGTCTTCTATGAGTTATACGTTCTTGTCCATGTTGTATTTTTCTACATACCTTAATATATATATATATATTATATATATATATATATATATATATATATATATGCACATATGTGTATGTGTATGTGTGTGGAGATAGTGATGCAGATAAATATGATTGGGCTTGGTATATATAAATATACATCTCTCCATATACACATATAGACACACATAGCTATACATAGAGCTGTATATAGATACAATGAAAGTATTTAGTTATATGTATTCATATTTATCTCTCTCTATATATATATCTATGTATTTTAATGTATCATCCTCATCATTTAACATCCGTTGTCCATGCTGGCATGGGTTGGACAGTTCAACCAGAGCTGGCAAGCTGGGGAGCTGCACCAGGCTTTAGTCTGATGTGGCATGGTTTCTACAGCTGGGTGCCCTTCCTAATGCCAACCATTTTACAGAGTGTGTTGGGTGCTTTTATGTGGCACTGCACGAGTGCTTTTATGTGACACCAGCACAGGAGTTTTGCAGATCAATCCTCTTCATGAGGGGGACCAGCCTTAACACTTCTGCTGTTCTGCTATGGTGCATGGGTCTTCTTCCATACAGCAAGGTGCCAGGCATGTTCATCTTAAGTCATCTTGCCTGAAAGGTTCAACGTCCCGAGTTCATCCTTCAGTACTTCAGCTCATGTCTCCCTGGGTCTTCCACTTCCATGTGTTCCATCTACTTTGAGAGATTGGCACTTCTTTATGGAGTTGTCAGGATCCATCCACATCACATGACCAAACTAGCGCAGTCTTCTCTCTTGCATACAGCATCTAATTCCTCGTATAGCTAACTTCCCTCTTAATACTAACACTTAAAACTAGCACTCTGTCACACATGTACACTTACATTACACATCCAGTGGAGCATACTAGCCTCATTCCTTTCTAACCTTTGCTTGTTCTTTGCATTCAGGGCCCATGTCTCACTGCCATGTAGAATTGCTGTCTGTATACATGCATCATACAATCTTCCTTTCACTCAGACACAGAAACCTTTTGTAATCAGCAGAGGTTAAAGCTCTCTGAATTTCCTCTCTCCTATTCTTATTCTCTAGCTATCACACTCTCTGTGCATCCTCCCCCACTACTAATTTGGTCCCTTAGGTAACAGAAATTATCTACTACCTCTAATAAGGCCAACAGGGCATTTGAGAGAATCAATTGCCAGAGTCTCTGTAGTTTTTATGGATCCTGTGCATCTTCCACATATTAACACCACCTTCTCTGATAACCTTCCTATTAATCTACTGGGAAGGTTATCAGAGAAGTGTGTATATATATATATATATATATAAAAGTATCATAAG
Organism: Octopus sinensis; assembly: GCF_006345805.1. Classification (NCBI taxonomy): domain Eukaryota; kingdom Metazoa; phylum Mollusca; class Cephalopoda; order Octopoda; family Octopodidae; genus Octopus; species Octopus sinensis. Next base: position 11,922,203 of record NC_043007.1, read on the forward strand.
AGACAGAAATCCCCATAAAATTCATCAAATCAGAATATAAATTCAACAATGTCTTAGAATGTGGAGGCACGTGGCTTAGTGGTTAGGGTGTCAGCATCATGATCGTAAGATCGTGGTTTCAATTCCTGGACCGGGCAACGCGTTGTGTTCTTGAGCAAAACACTTCATTTCACATTGGTCCAGTCCACTCAGCTGGCAAAAATGAGTAACGCTGCAATGGACTGGCATCCCGTCCAGCTGGGAAACACATATGCCATAGAAACCGGGAAACCAGGCCCATGAGCCTGGCTAGGTTTAAAAGGGCGCATCTATTTTTTTTATGTCTTAGAATATTATATTTAATACTTACTATTCATGTTCAAAGTTGTCGACTACACGTGTTTCATGAGGTTGTATACTATGTTCTTGAGACACGCAATCTCTTACAGAACCTCCCCTTATATACAACCCCAATCTTCAGGTCCACCTATCCCCTGTTTATAATTTTATCTATCATTATATATTACGGAGATGTACTCGCATAGCAAGTAATTTGATCTGAGATCATGTGCTGAAACGAAAACAATTGCAGTGTGGAAGGTGTTTATAAGCCATTTAAGAAACACAAAAGCCGTTCGATTCACTTCAACATTTAAGTTTAATTTGTCAAAATATTTTCGTTGCTAAAATCCGCGACCTGTTCACTGACAAAAATCCATGCTGCATAGCACAGATTTTTGTCAGTGAACAGGTCGCGGATTTTAGCGACGAAAATATTTTGACAAATTAAACTTAAATGTTGAAGTGAATCGAACGGCTTTTGTGTGTTTCTTAAATGGCTTATAAACACCTTCCACGCTGCAATTGGTATCATTATATATTTCAACTTAAAGGTATATCAAACCATATGGATGTATAAATAAGTTCCTAGTATGTCAAAACATATAGATGTGTAAATAAATTCATTGAATCCTGCAGTTTAAGCCTTAATTAATTAAAATTAAATGTGAATTATGCCAAAAAATATATATAAATGAAAAATATATACGAATGAAAAAATATATACGAATGCAGAAAAAATATATACTAATGAGAAGAAAATATAAAATTATAAGAATAAAAATTAAAAAGATATATATAAGGCGCAGGAGTGGCTGTGTGGTAAGTAGCTTGTTTACCAACCACATGGTTCCGGGTTCAGTCCCACTGCGTGGCACCTTGGGCAAGTGTCTTCTACTATAGCCTCGGGCCGACCAAAGCCTTGTGAGTGGATTTGGTAGACAGAAACTGAAAGAAGCCCGTCGTATATATGTATATATATATGTGTGTGTCTGTGTTTGTCCCCCTAGCATTGCTTGACAACCGATGCTGGTGTGTTTATGTCCCCGTTACTTAGCGGTTCGGCAAAAGAGACCTATAAAATAAGTACTGGGCTTACAAAAAGAATAAGTCCCGGGGTCGATTTGCTCGATTAAAGGCGGTGCTCCAGCATGGCCGCAGTCAAATGACTGAAACAAGTAAAAGAGTAAAAGAGAGTATATCCAAATGAAGTGGATGATTTAGAAATGAATGGAAACTCATACAAATGACAAAAATTCAGGTGAATGTTATTTGTAAAATATGAATGAAGATATGAAAAAGTATATGGAAAAAAATATAAAGGGAAAAACATTTAAAAATGAAAAAAATGAAAAGATTATATATGCAGGAATTAATTTATAAATTTATATAATTAGAATTAATTTAAAATGTGAAAGTTAAAATGTAAAAGAAATATATTTTCCATCTACCCCTGGATATCATGGCGCTAAATTGAGCTAGTTCCAATTTACACTGCAAGGTTCTAAATATATGTGTGTATGTATATATATATATATATATATATATATATATATATATCGAAATAAATATCAATGCAAATATCGAAATAAATATCAATGCAAATATCAAAATAAATATCAATGGAAATAGTAGTTGTGATACCTGTGCCGGTGGCACATAAAAAGCACCATCTGAACGTGGCCATTGCCAGCGCCGCCTCGACTGGCTTCTGTGCCGGTGGCACATAAAAAGCACCATCCAAACGTGGCCGTTGCCAGTGCCGCCTCGACTGGCTTCTGTGCCGGTGGCACATTAAAAGCACCAACCGTTCGTGGCCGATGCCAGACTCCCCTGGCACGTAAAAAGCACCCACTACAGTCGCGGAGTGGTTGGCGTTAGGAAGGGCATCCAGCTGTAGAAACACTGCCAGATCAGACTGGAGCCTGGTGCAGCCCCTGGCTTCCCAGACCCCGGTCAAACCGTCTAACCCATGCTAGCGCGGAAAACGGATGTTAAACAATGATGATGATATGTGTGTGTGTATGTATGTATGTATATTTATATATATTAAGTCTAATCCTGTTTATCTGCAGGACCTATTGCATCAAGAGAAATTGTTTGAGAAGAACTGTTGAGTCAAGTGAAATCCTTGTGGTCGATGCTAGTGCTGCCTGACTGGCTACCATGCCAGTGGCATGTAAAAAGCACCCACTACACTCTTGGAGTTGTTGGCATAAAGAAGGGCATCCGACTGTAGAAACCTTGCCTGATCGGATTGGAGTTTTATACAGTTTCCTGGCTTGCCAGTCCTTAGTCAAACCATCCAACCCATGCCAGCATGGAAAGCAGACGTTAATCAATGATGATGATGATGATGATGATTATCTCCATATCATCTCACCTGGACGTCTTTTATAGCTATCCTATTTCTTTACTACCCACAAGGGGCTAAACACAGAGGAGACAAACAAGGACAGACAGACGGATTAAGTTGATTATATCGACCCCAGTGCGTAACTGGTACTTAATTTATCGACTCCGAAAGGATGAAAGGCAAAGTCGACCTCAGCGGAATTTGAACTCAGAACATAGCGGCAGACGAAATACTGCTAAGCATTTCGCCCGGCGTGCTAATGTTTCTGCCAGCTCGCCGCCTTTCTTTATAGCTATCCTTTACACCATAGAACTAGTCCTTAATAAAAATTTCAGAGTTCAAATCATTTGAGCACTACTACATGTTTTCTACATTGACCATCTCCAGCTCTCACCTTTTGACTGCGTGCATGTGCATGTGTGTGTGTGTGTGTGTACGCGCGTGTGCAACCAATACTGTTATAAACATGGTGTCATTGTTTCTCATCTGCTGTGAAAACATGCCTGGCCATGGGAAAATATTAGCTTGCTTGCCAATAAATCATTACCCCCAGGAAGGGCATCTGGCTATAGAAAATCTGCTTCAAGGAATTCCACCTGTCACATGCAAGTATGGCAAAATGGAGATTAAAACAATGAAGTGGTGGTGGTGGTGGTGGTGAAGAAGATGACAACAATGTCATTATCATCATTGTCATCATTGCCAGCGCTCTGTTACATGGATTTCTAACTTATTCAGTGAAATGAAAAGCTTAACCCTTTCATTACCAGCCCGGCTGAAACCAGCTCTGGCTCTGAGTACAAATGTCTTGTTTTCATAAGTTTTGCATTAAATTCTTCTACCAAACTTTAGTCACAATTTATGTTCCTAACACTAGCTTAATGATAACTAGGTTATTTTACTAAATTCTTTGTTATATTTAAAGTAACTGAAAGAAACACAGAGCATCTCAAAATAAATACGTTAACGAAAGGGTTGAACAAAATTCTTTGAAACAAAAACCATGAGTTCAAATTTAACAACTGCTGCTCTGCAGAAAGGTAAAACAAAAACAAAAAAAAGCATCCAGACACACCAAAACAATTGTTTTTTGGTATATAGATTTCGTTCTTTTCTGTTCTTTAGTTACAAAGCTGGCTGTTATTTGGAATTTGTTGTGTTCAGCAGATGAGGGATAGCTCTCCTCTTTGAAATGTTACCTGTCCTAAAAATAGATGGCTTCTCTACAATTGCCTCTATATATTGAGGTGAATTATGTCTGTATTTGGGAGGGGTAGTAGTGGTTTTATGTCAGGTGTTGAGAGGTTAATGTATGATTGAGGACAAGTACAGGTGTTTTACTATAGAAGAGAAGTACATGTTACC
>NC_043007.1:11931241-11963741 GCF_006345805.1 Octopus sinensis
GGAAAATAATTCATAATATATCAGAGGTATTTCTCCCTAGATAAATTATTATCATTATCATTATCATTGCTGTTATTATCATCATCATCATCATCATCATCTTCGTCATCATTATTGAGTGAGATAGCAGTGCATACCATCAAAGTGACATTGGAGTATAGTATCATCATCATCATTATTATTATTATTATTATTGAGGGACATAGCAGTGCATACCATCAAAGTGACATTGGGGTATAGTATCATCATCATCATTATTATCATTATCATTATTATCATTACCATTATTATTATTATTATTATTATTATATTATTATATTATTGAGGGACATAGCAGTGCATACCATCAAAGTGACATTGGGGTATAGTATTATTATTATTATTATTATAGGGTATGTGCCTATGAAATGTTGTCAAACACTCATACTTTCCTTTTGATTGAGAAGTGTGGTTGGTGTCATATATCAGCCTTTGTATTCCATACAGAATTTGGGGAAGGTAAGAACATTGATCTTGTCAGTGAGACCTAGTGATTGACAAAGATCAATTGAATAGTCATTTGTCAAAAGAATTTCAACTTTCCAGAAATTTCTGACCTGGTTGTGCCACCCAAAAACATAAGAAGGTGCCATCAGATTGGCCAGTCTAATATGCAAACAGGAGGCTAAAACTATTCTACATGTGCTCATTCAATATCTGAGCATTACTAATTTGTAGTATTACAACAAACAGCTGTTGGTCGTCGTCTTCTTCTTCTTCTTCTCCTCCTCCTCCTCCTCCTCCTTCTTCTCTTTCTCCTTCTCCTCCTCCTTCTTCTTCTCCTCCTCTTCCTCATCCTTCTTCTCTTTCTTCTTCTCCTTCTCCTTCTTCTCCTTCTCCTTCCCTCCTCCTTCTTCTTCTCCTCCTCCTCATCCTTCTCTTTCTTCTCCTTCTTCTCCTTCTTCTTCCCTCTCCTCCTCCTCCTCCTCCTTCTCTTTCTTCTTCTCCTCCTCCTCCTTCTCCTCCTCCTCCTCATCCTCCTCCTCCTCCTCCTCCTTCTTCTTCCAAGTTGAGTGTGGCAACTTGAAGATCCATCCACTACTCGTGATAGACTGGCAGTTGCACGGGCGCGAAAGCTACGTTGTTATCCTCATTCTGTAAACAGCAGCTTTTAACGGGGTGGAGAGCTGAACCATCCTGGGGGTACAGAGGATTCGCAATCTAGACTCTTGTGAGATTAAGCACTTTTGTGTTGATCTCTTATATATATTCTATTCAAACACACACACACACACACACATATATATACATACTCAAACATGTATGCATATCATCATCTGGAAAAGACTTTCTAGCTAGAAAGGGTATGGCCTGGTCAGCCTGTAATGACATGCATAAGATCTGGTCATCAAATCTAAGGAGAGACTTCAAACTTGAAATCTTCAAAGCCACAGTCAAACCAGTTCTACTATATGGCTCAGAAACCTGGACGTTATCAAAGAAGCTTGAGAGGCGGTTGGATGGAACCTACACTCGCCTCCTTATGAGAGCTCAAAATCTCTCATGGAAGCGCCATCCAACCAAAATGCAAATATATGGGAAACTACCACCTGTGTCATCTCTTGTGAAAGGTAAGAGAGTCCAGTTTGCTGGACATTGTTGTAGAGCTGAAAAAGAGGTAATTTCTACTCTTCTCCTCTGGAAGCCATCTACTCGCAATACCAGAGGGCGCACACTCTCCTACCCTGATGTAATCTCCAGGGATACAGGCATCCAGCAACAGGACCTCCGTAATGCCATGATGGACCGTGAAGTCTGGCGTAGCATAGTAAATTCCATTGTCTCGACCACGGTCGAACAATGATGATGATGATGATGATGCATGCATGCACGTATGTTTGTGCATATATATGTATCAAGCAACACTTGTTTTGGTATTGTTGGCACCACAGGATTGGGTGGTGCTGCCCGGGTGTCAAGACCATGGTGGTATCCATGGGGCAGCTGATGATGGGGGTGTGATTGTTGGTGTGGCTGTTTTTGTATATGTGGAGTGGTGTTGTGGCACATCCATCTGATATATATATATAGTTTAGTATAAACATAATTAAAGGATAAAATCATTAAAATTAATGAATTTTATCAGTGGCCAACATCTAAAAAAAACTTTTTGATAAAATATGTATATATGTGTGTTTGCGTGTCTGTGTTTGTCCCCCCAACATCGCTTGACAACCAATGCTGGTGTGTTTACGTCCCTGTAACTTAGCAGTTCGGCAAAAGAGACCGATAGAATAAGTACTAGGCTTACATAGAATAAGTCTTGGGGTCGATTTGTTCAACTAAAGGCGGTGCCCCAGCATGGCCACAGTCAAATGACTGAAACAAGTAAAAGAGTATAGAGATATATTGTTGTATAGGGTACAATTATACTCAAGGGCTCAAAAGCAATCATGCCTACATGCTGAAAATAGATGCCAAATATGTCCAACCACTGCAGATGATCACTCAACATATATACACAGGTTGAAAGCGGGAAAGCAGACTGAGCAGGAAATTCATAACATAATTCAGACATTGTATTGATTAATCTCTGGATTAGTTTGATAACTTTTCCTTCATCAGCAAAACATACCGAGTGAAGTAAATGAAAATATTTATACAGGCGCAGGAGTGGCTGTGTGGTAAGTAGCTTGTTTACCAACCACATGCTCCCGGGTTCAGTCCCACTGTGTGGCACCTTGGGCAAGTGTCTTCTACTATAGCCTCGGGCCAACCAAAGCCTTGTGAGTGGATTTGGTAGACGGAAACTGAAAGAAGCCTGTCGTATATATGTATATATGTGTGTATGTATGTGTTTGTGTGTCTGTGTTTGTCCCCCTAGCATTGCATGACAACTGATGCTGGTGTGTTTATGTCCCCGTTACTTAGCTCCAGCATGGCCGCAGTCAAATGACTAAAACAAGTAAAAAAGTAAAAAAAAAAAGTATATCCACAGAAAAGTGCACACAAAATGCGAAGGAGTGGCTGTGTGGTAAGTAGCTTGCTTACCAGCCACATGGTTCTGGGTTCAGTCCCACTGAGTGGCACCTTGCGCAAGTGTCTTCTTCTGTAGCCTTGGGCCGACCAAAGCCTTGTGAGTGGATTTAGTAGACGGAAACTGAAAGAAGCCCATTGTATATGTGTGTGTATATATATATATATATATATATATATATACATATATATATATGTATGTATATATATGTATGCGTGTGTTTATGTGTTTGTGTTTGTACCCCCAACATCACTTGACAACTGATGCTGGTGTGTTTACGTCCCCGTAACTTAGCGGTTCGGCAAAAGAGACTAATAGAATAAGTACTAGGCTTACAAAGGATAAGTCCTAGGGTCGATTTGCTCGACTAAAGGCGGTGCTCCAGCATGGCCACAGTCACATGACTGAAACAAGTAAAAGAGAAAAAGAGTAAAAGAGTAAAATGTGAGTACATACAAATATTCACAAATATACACACATCAAATTTTCAGTTCACCTCAACACATGTGTATTTGGTCAGAATAGTAAAGAAGTAAATAATATATTATATATATATACATCAACATTATAATTTTAAGATACACTTTTCCATGCTTGCATGAAATATGTGTCTATGTCTGTATATATATATATATGTATGTATGTATGTATGTATGTATGTATGTACATATGTTTGTATGTATTCATGTATATATTTATGTTCATGTACGTATGCATTTATGTATGTATTTATGTGTGTATATATTCATATGTGTGTGTTTGTGTATGTATATGTTTGATGTGCAAATTTATACATGCATATATATGTATGAATATGTGAGTACCTATATATATATATATGCATGCCTGCATTTATATGTGTGTATGTGTGTGTGTGTGTGTGTGTGTGTGAGTGTGTGTACATACGTATATGTACATCAAATGCCTTATTTCTATGATTGAGATGTAATTCAAAGTTCAAATACTCTAACCTCATGTTGTTTTTCTGTGACAAGTCAATAAGTCAATACCAGAATTGCCAACCCCATCTCCAGGCTATTGACACTGACCAGAAATTAAAGGTTCATCTTATATGTGAAATATATGGAATGCGATATTACAAGAATATCATATTAGCCTCACTCTGTTCCTGGCACACATAATTTCATTTTATACCACAAATATGTGATATCTTACAATAGTAGTAATACTATGGCATTGATTTGGAAAATGCCTTGTTTTCTTGTTTTTTTTTACTTGGAACTGGCTTGATTGATACTTAGTGACAATGACTGGAAGAAATGGTTTTAGAATGTAGCTGGTTCTCTATAGAAAGCAGACTGGCCATAGTTCCATATATAAGCCAATAACTGGATGTCTCTGGGATATGGTGATGAGGGTGTTAGTTAATCTGATCAACAGAACAGCCAGCTTGTGAATTTAACTTGCAAGTGGTTGAGTACCCCACAGACACATACAGTAGTTCTCTAGGAGATTCAGTGTGACACAGAATGTGACATAGAATGTGACAAGGCTTGCCCTTTTAGATATAGGTATTACTCATTTTTGCCAGCTGAGTGGACTGGAGCAATGTATAATAAAGTTTCATGCTCAAGGATACAACACATTGCTGGAAATTGAACTCATGACCATCCGACCGTAAGCCAAATACACTAACCACTAAGCTATATGTCTTCCAAATAATGTGTGTATACTCTGTTATTCTTTTACTTGTTTCAGTCATTTGACAGCGGACATGCTGGAGCACTGCCTTTAAAGGTTTTTTTTTAGTCAAAGAAATTGACACCAGGATTTATTCTTTGCAGACCTAGTACTTATTCTATCAGTCTCTTTTGTGGAACTGCTAAGTTATGGGGATGTAAACACACCAAGATCGGTTGTCAGTTGACAGTGGGGGAACAAGCACAGACACACATAAACATATGTTTCTTTACTACCCACAAGGGGCTAAACATAGAGGGGACAAAAACAAGGACAAACAAACGAATTAAGTCGATTACATCGACCCCAGTGCGTAACTGGTACTTAATTTATTGACTCCGAAAGGATGAAAGGCAAAGTCTACCTCGGCGGAATTTGAACTCAGAACGTAAAGACAGACGAAATACAGCCACGCATTTCGCCCGGCGTGCTAACGATTCTGCCAGCTCGCCACCTGTGTGGATTTGGTAGACAGAAACTGAAAGAAGCTTGTCGTATATATATGTGTGTGTCTGTTTGTCAACAGTTATTTTTTTTTTTTTAATAACTAAAAAAAATAACTTATCAGCATTTCCTTCATCATATATGCAGCAAACACAATCGGCTAAAATGTCTTATTGATGCATTTTGTTTCTCTTCTTTTCACTTGATGAGAAGATTGCATTGCTTTACATTATCTTATTCCATCTGGAATAATACCAGTTTTCTTCGAAACATATGTTGGAAGTATAAAGATTTGAATAACACCTGTGTTTAACTCCATTTATATATATATATATATATATATATATATATATATATACATATATATATTTATGTACCAGATACACATACACACAGATGCATATATACACATATAATATATATATTATGTATGTAGATGTATATATGTATGTATAATTATGTGTTTATATATATATATTATATATATACATATATATATAATATATATATGTATATATATTATATATATGTATGTACGTATGTATATATATGTATGTATATATATGTATATATATATATATGTATGTATGTATGTATACATAGGCCCTTATGCCTAAGTACAAAACTCTCACCCCTTGAGTCACCTTGTAACTTCCGCCAAATAAATAAAAAATATAAACAAACTTTTGTGTCCTATTTTCCTATGACTAAACCCACACACACACTCACACACACACACACACATATACATTTATATATATCATGCCACACAGTTTATATTTACATATGATTACGTGTGTGTGTTTGAGCATGTGCATGTGTGTGTATACATATGTATATATATATGTGTGTGTGTGTGTGTGTATATATGTATATTCATATGTGTGTGTGTATATATATATATATATATATATATATACACACACACACTATATGCTTGAGCATATGTATGTGTGCACATCTAGTTCCTTGTTCCCGAGAGAATGCCATGTTTTGGTTAGAATCTCAATGTTGCTAAATCTATCTGCTTAAATTCATTAGTCATTTAATATCATATCTCAACATTTCCAATATTCTTCCAAAAAAGTAGGGGAAGAAAAATCAATAAATCAATTTAGAGAAAATATCCATTTGTCTTTTGCTGAGACAAAAATGGTCTCTCTCTCTCTCTCTCTCTCTCTCTCTCTCTAAGTAAAAATTACCACAGGCTATTTGTCAACTTATTTTTCCATTAAGGTGACAAGAATCTAGCATGGCATCTAGATGAGATTGGTGAGTTGGTTGAGAGAATAAAACACCAAATTCCAACCTATTTTGCTCTTGGCTTTTAAACAAGGTCCTCGTCAATACTTACCGTCATACTCTCTTTACTTACGTGTTTCAGTCATTTGCCTGCAGCCATGCTTGAGCACCGCCTTTAGTCGGTGTTTTGTTACAAAGTCTCTTATCCGTCAAATGTAAATAATGTAAATAAAGTCTCTTATATTCCACTGTTGTTGCTTAGCTCTAGGTCACTCTGATAGAGTAGCCCTATTACCAGAAGTTATAGATGAGACTAGTGAATTGGCTGATAGGATAAAATGCCAAATTGTCACCTATTTTGATGTTGGTTTCTTAAACAGGACCCTGATCTATAGACAAATACAGATATATCAAATATCATATAAAATAGATTCTTGATTTCTTAAAATTGTCTATGCCCCAAGAGGATTTATTACAATAAGGAAATGGCAAGTAAGACCAGCTCTACCTGAGAAGGGGAGATAATCTCAAAATTCAGAGATCCTCCAAAGATGACACCGCTTACAAAAAGGACAGGTTTATTGCCAGCACTACATAAGAAGCACCCATGCCAGTGCCACGTGAAAACCCCATCCCAGTGCCACATAAAAAGTGTCCAGTACATTCTGTAAAGTGGTTGATATTAGGAAGGACATCAAGCTGTAGATATCATGCCAAAATAGACAATTGGAACCTGGCTCCTCTCCAATCAACCAACCTATGCCAGCATGGAAAACTCAGAAAAATGAGACCCCAAGATATAAAAGATTCACGAATAACAAGCATAGACGCCCATCATCAGCTGTCTAACGGATATCACTATGGTTTTGACAGCTGGGTTGTGCCATTCAATCAGACAGTAACAATAATGCTAAAATCTTGAATGCCGCTTTGGAATTAATAGGCCTGAGGCAGTTTCCTTTCACCAAATTCACTCACAAGTCATAGACATTGCTGTCAGAATGTGAAGAGCCATGTCAGAGATTGCAAAGCATTTTGTCTGATCTTCTAACAGTTTTGCCAGTAAACCACTTTTGAATGGTACATTTTTATCGACCCCAAAAGGATGAAAGGCAAAGTTGACTTTAGCAGGATTTGAAATCAGGGTGTAGAAAGCTGGAACAAATACCACAAGGTATTCTATCCAACCCTCTAAAGTCTATACCAGTTCACCACCATTAATACTTAAGATGGTGGAGGCGCATGGCTTAGTGGTTAGGGTGTTGAACTCATGATTGTAAGGTTGTGGTTTCAATTCCTGGACCGGGCGATACGTTGTGTTCTTGAGCAAAGCACTTCATTTTCACGTTGCTCCAATCCACTCAGCTGGCAAAAAGGAGTAACGCCGCGAAGGACCAGTGTCCTGTTCAGGTGAGGAATTTTTATGCCACTGAAACCAGGAAACCAGCCCTTATGAGCCTGGCATGGCTCGAGAAGGAACATTTATTTTTATTTTTAATACCTAAGATACGTGCTATCGCATGAATTCACTATAAATTGCTTTGAACAAATCCTGGCCACAGAATAGCAATTCATATGATAATCCAACCTGAGGTTCACTTTACAACCATATGGTTTCAGATTCAGTGCCACTGCATGACACCTTGGGCAAGTATCTCCCCCTATAGCCCCCAGGTAGACCAAGGTTTTGTGTTTTGTGAATAAATTTGGTCAATGAAAAAATATATATACCCCCACTTAAATGTGGATGTTCTGTACTGCAGTAGATGCCATGAGAGAAACTCTCATGCATGTATGTATATATATATATATAATATATATATATATATGTGTGTGTGTGTGTGTGTGTGTGTGTGTGTGTATGTATCTTTGTGTTTGATAACTGGTACTGGTTTGTTTATGTCCCTGTAACTTTCCAACTGCAAATAGAAAATCAAAGTTATTTGGGAAAAGTGACCAGGTGCAGGAGTGGCTACGTGGTAAGTAGCTTGCTTACCAACTACATGGTTCCGGGTTCATTCCCACTGCGTGGCACCTTGGGCAAGTGTCTTCTACTATAGGTTCAGGCCGATCAAAGCCTTGTGAGTAGATTTGGTAGACAGAAACTGAAAGAAGCCCGTCGTATATATGTATGTATATATATATGTGTGTATGTGTATATGTTTGTGTGTCTGTGTTTGTCCCCCCAACATCACTTGACAACCAATGGAGGTGTGTTTACGTCACTGTAACTTACCAGTTCGGCAAAAGAGACCGACAGAATAAGTACTAGGCTTACAAAGAATAAGTCCTAGGGTCGATTTGCTCGACTAAAGGCAGTGCTCCAGCATGGCCGCAGTCAAATGACTGAAACAAGTAAAAGAGTAAAATAGTAATAGAATAAATGAATACCAGACTTACAAATAAAGTACTGAGATCACTATGCTCAACTAAAACCCTTCAAAGTGGTGCTCCAGCATGGCTGCTGTCTAACGACTGACACAAGTATGAGATAAAAGATATTCATTTATGTCTATATTAATTCATTTATGGTTATTGCCTTTAAGTAATAATATATTGGAGTTTAATGTTTAATGTGTTAAAGAATGAAGCTCTTAACTTCAGTGGATATATTTTTATAGTGCCTAAGCACTAATTAAATATTCTGAACTGTGTGTGCGTGGGTACATGTGTGTGTATGTGTGTGTGTGTGTGTGTGTGTACATAGAATATATATATAAATATACTTATATACATGTGATATACATAATATATATGATACATATATCATCATCATCATCATCGTCGTTTAGCGTCCGCTTTCCATGCTAGCATGGGTTGGACGGTTCAACTAGGGTCTGGGAAGCCAGAAGGCTGCACCAGGCCCAGTTTGATCTGGCAATGTTTCTACGGCTGGATGCCCTTCCTAACGCCAACCACTCCGTGAGTGTAGTGGGTGCTTTTTACGTGCCACCGGCACAGGTGCCAGACGAGTCTGGCAAATGGCCACGATCGGATGGTGCTTTTTATGTGCCACCAGCACGGGGGCAAGGCAAGGCTGGCAACGGCCACGAACGGATGGTGCTTTTTATGTGCCACCGGCACGGGGGCCAGGCGAGGCTGGCAACATGTGTATATGTGTGTGTATATATATATTGTATATATCTATACAATAACAGGGAAAATGAAGAATGGAGAATTAATTTAGTATATACATACATACATATATATATATATATATACATACATATATATGTGTGTGTGTGAAGGCACATGGCTCAGTGGCTGGAGTGTCAAGCTTATGATCATGAGGTTGTGAGTTCAATTCCCGGACCAGGCTGCATGTTGTGTTCTTGAGCAAGACACTTTATTTCACATTGCTCCAGTTCACTCAGCTGTAGAGATGAGTTGTGACGTCACTGGTGCCAAGCTGTATCGGCCCTTGCCTTTCCCTTGGATGACATCAATGGTGTGGTGAGGAGAGACTGGTATGCATGGGTGACTGCTGGCCTTCCATAAACAACCTTTCCCTGGACTTGTACCTGGGAGTGTAACTTTCTAGGTGCAATCCTATGGTCATTCATGACCAAAGGGGATCTCCCATATGTATGTATGTATATATGTATATATGTATGTATGTATGTATATATGTATGTATGTATGTATGTATAAATATATTTATAGAACATATATATTATATATGTTTGTGTGAGTGTCTGTCTGTCTATCTGTCTGTCAGTTTGTCTTTCTGTCTGTCTTTCTGTGTGTGTGCTTGTATATGTTTATTTGCCACTACTTGGCAACTGGTGTACGTTTGTTTCCAACCCTGTAACTTAGCAGTTGTCCAAAAGGGGATTGAAATAATTAGTAGAGAGAAAATAAATAGATAAATAGATAAACCAAATAGCAGGGTTTCATTTTTATCAACCCCACTACACGACTACAACCACTTTACAGTGGTGCCCCAGCATGGCCACTGGCCAATAAATGAAGCAAATACGAAGGGTAACTGTAGTAGATTTTTTTTTTTTCTTGATTGAATTTTAACCTATTGGACAAATAGCACTTCAGAATTTTCCCTTCAATGACGAAATACTTTAGCTCTGAGCAACAGTTAATACCTGAGAAGGTCAGTGAATGGCATATACTTATATCACCAGAATCACACTTTCTTCACTCTGAGGAAATCTAAACTGTATTGATTTCTAACATTGGTGTAAAGCTACACAATGTATTTTGGAAGGAAGTGTGTAGTCAATTCCGTCATTCCCAGTACTTGACGGAATTCTGTCATTCCCACTGTTATTTTTTATTTTCTTAACCTTTACTCTTTTACTTGTTTCAGTCAGTTGACTGCGGCCATGCTGGAGCACCACCTTTAGTCGAGCAAATCGATCCCGGGACTTATTCTTTGTAAGCCCAGTATTTATTCTATCGGACTCTTTTGCCGAACCGCTAACTGACGGAGACGTAAACACACCAGCATCGGTTGTCAAGCAATGCTAGGGGGACAAACACACACACACAAACAAACACACACACACACATACATATATATATATATATATACATATATACGACAGGCTTCTTTCAGTTTCCGTCTACCAAATCCACTCACAAGGCTTTGGTCGGCCTGGGGCTATAGCAGAAGACACTTGCCCAAGATGCCACGCAGTGGGACTGAACCCAGAACCATGTGGTTGGTTAGCAAGCTACTTACCACACAGCCACTCCTGCGCCTATAAAACTTTTGATTTCCTAGCAGAGATTTGAAACCTCCAGCTCTATTGTGTCACTACAGCTAACACCTTACCTACTAGGCCACCAAATTTGGAATGCATTTTCATTCGACATTACAATTCTGACGAATTCATCGCCAAACTATATTAATAAAATAAAGCAACTTACCATACTACTACTACTACTGATGGTGCTGCTGCTTCTGCCACTGCTGTTGCTGCTAATGCTGTTACCTCTAAATTTCAGATCTTGTTTCTCAAATTGTGCCAAAATTTGAAAACATTATATTATTATTAAAAGCACCATCCGTTCATGGCCGTTTGCCAGCTCTGTCTGGCACCTGTGCGGGTGGCACGTAAAAAGCACCCACTACACTCACGGAGTGGTTGGCGTTAGGAAGGGCATCCAGCCGTAGAAACACTGCCAGATTTGACTGGGCCTGATGAAGCCTTCTGGCTTCACAGACCCCAGCAGAACCGTCCAACCCATGCTAGCATGGAAAACGGACGCTAAACGATGATGATGATGATGATGATGATTATATTATTATTATTATTATACAAGTGGGCTGAAAAGAATAGCATGCAGGTCAATACTGAAAAGTTTCAAGCTTTATGCTATCAGCATGCAAAACTAAATGCAATACCCAATAAATACACTGGACCTGGAGGGATTGCAATCCCAGGGCCACAATCAGTGCGAGACCTGGGTATTTACATGAGTGATGATGCAACCTTTCATGTGCATGCTGCTAAATTGGCAATGAAATGTAGGCGGCTGACTGGATGGATTCTTAGAACCTTTAGAACAAGAGACCAGGAAACCATGATGGTCCTCTGGAGGACACTTGTCCTAAGCCACTTTGACTATTGCTCTCAGCTATGGTCACCATCCAGTGTCAAGTTAATCACAGAACTTGAGGCGATCCAATGAAGCTACATAAAAAAGATAGCCTCTGTGCAGCATATAAGCAACTGGGAAAGACTCAAGAGATTAAGACTCTATTCCTTAGAGCGTAGGCGAGAAAGATATGCCATAATATACATCTGGAAGATCCTAGAAGGACTTGTCCCAAACTTTGGCATCAAGAGTTACACAAATGCTAGAACTGGGCGCCACTGCATAGTGCCAAGGACTCCAAATTTGCTATCAAGATGTAGGACAAGATACTGTGATAGCCTGGGCTTTAGAGGCCCACATCTCTTCAATATCCTCCCGAAGAACCTGAGAGACCTGCATGGGCTGGATGCAGGTCTTTAAAATAAAACTGGATCTCTTCTTGTCAGGTATCCCAGATGAACCAACTTCATGGCAGGAGGTGCAGATGAGGGCAGCTGCATCGAACTCTCTCAAGCACCAAATGGCAATTGCTAAAAAGCATTTGTGAAGTAAAATCATGTAGCAACACTGAATGGCAGTGCCTCAGCATGGCCACAGCTCGTGAGCTGAAACTAGATAAAATAAATAAATAAATATTATTATTATTATTATTATTATTATTATTATTATTATTATCATTATCATTATTATTATTATTATTATTATTATTATTATTATCATTATCATTATTATTATTATTATTATTATTATTATGATTATTATTATTATTATTTATTATTATTATTATAGGCGCAGGAGTGGCTGTGTGGTAAGTAGCTTGCTTACCAACCACATGGTTCCGGCTTCAGTCCCACTGTGTGGCACTTTGGGCAAGTGTCTTCTGCTATAGCCCCGGGCCGACCAATGCCTTGTAAGTGGATTTGGTAGACGGAAACTGAAAGAAGCCCGTCGTATATATGTATATATATATGCGTGTGTGTTTGTGTTTGTCCCCCCGCCGTTGCTTGACAACCGATGGTAGTGTGTTTATGTCCCGTAACTTAGCGGTTCAGCAAAAGAGACCGATAGAATAAGTACTAGGCTTACAAAGAATAAGTCCTGGGGTCGATTTACTCGACTAGAAGGCGGTGCTCCAGCATGGCTGCAGTCAAATGACTGAAACAAGTAAAAAAGTAAAGAGTATTGTTATTATTATTATTACAAAATTATTATTAACATAGATAATTTTGGAATTGGAAGGTGAGCAGTCAGTTGTACCAATGCCTTAGTTTTGATTGGTACTTAGTTTATACATACAAGTACATAGAAAAACAGAAGGTTATGTCAGCCTCTGTGTGGAGGCACATAGTCTAGTGAGTAGATCAGTGGACTCACAGTTGAGGGATCATGGGTTCGAATTTCAGACCGGGTGATGTGTGTGTTTATGAGCAAAACACCTAAGTTCCACATGACTCTGGTAGAAGAAGGTAATGCCAAACTTCTGCTGACTCTTTCACCACAACTTTCTCTCATTCTCTCTTCCTGCATCTAGCAGCTCACCTGAGAAAGACCGGCATTCCATCCAGGTGGGGAACCTATATGCCAATGAAACTGGGAAACTGGCCCTTATGAGCCAAGTATGGCTCGAGAAGGAACAAACAGTAATAACATGTCTGCCTCTGCAGATAAGATGGAAATACAGATTGTAGTCTCTGGTTGATTTTGAGCTGGAAGAAAAGGTGCCTTTGCATCTTAGTATCCAACTTCTCAATTCTTAATGTGAACTGCACAAAAAATGGTTTGGTTGTCTCTGCTTTTGCTCTTACTAACTTTGCAGCTGCAAGCAGTTGTTGGGGGCACAGTTACAGAAATAGCCATGATATTCACTTAAGAAGCCCCCTGGTATCACTGCCTTTTCTGCTGCATGATACTATTTTGTGCTTTTAGCCAATACTGCCATATATGTGGCAACTGGATTTTTTGCTATGCACCACTGACCTGGCCAAACTTCTCTCCACTTTCTCAATAGAATATTATTCTAGGACAGCTCTATAATTTTCTGGGGTCATTGGAGGTTGGAAATCCATGAAGACTCTACAGCACATGTGGTTCACTCTCATTTGTGACATACCACATTTTTCTCTAGCCTGAAGTCAACCCATTTTAAATAGCTCTTTTTGACTCGTGATACTGGTAAAAGATGAGCTGTTGTTTTTGGTGTTTTTATTACTGCTATTTAAAATTGTATTTTTGTCACTTTCCTTTTGTGTTACTCAAATTATAACTGCTGGTGCTTATTTATTTGTATTTGCTTAATTAATCTTTGCATTTTCTGAATTAATTATCATTTTCTTTTGCTTTCTTGTTTTGTAACTATCTCTGTGTCTACAATGTGAAGGCACATGGCCTAGTACTTAGGGTGTTGCACTTACAATTGCAATATCATGGCTTCAATTCCTAGACCGAGCAGTGCATTGTGTTCTTGAGCAAAACACTTCATTTCATGCGGCTTCAGTGCACTCAACAAGGCAATGAGTAACCCTGCAATCATCATCATCATTATTCGACCGTGGTCAAGACAATGGAATTTACTATGCTACGCCAGATTTCACAGTCCATCATAGCATTACAGAGGTCCTGTTGCTGGATGCCTGTATCCCTGGAGATTACATCAGGGTAGGAGAGTGTGCACCCTCTGGTATCGTGAGTAGATAGCTTCCAGAGGAGAAGAGCAGAAATTATCTCGTTTTCAGCTCTACAACAATGTCCAGCAAACTGGACTCTTCTACCTTTCAAAAGAGATGATACAGATGATACCCTGCAATGGACTAGCATCCCAATCAGCTGGAAGAGAGATGTTGTGCTCTTGATCACTTATACACTCAAGAAACTGAGTAACCGGCTCTAAGAGTCCTATGAGTCCTGACTCCTGACATGATTGTCCAGGGGACTCACTTTACTGTATCTACAAACATTGAAGGAGAACATCGTATTGTAACTAGTGCACCTCTGCTCACCACTACTGGCGGTGCTCCAGCATGGCCGTAGTCAACTGACTCCTGACATGATTGTCCAGGGGACTCACTTTACTGTATCTACAAACATTGAAGGAGAACATCGTATTGTAACTAGTGCACCTCTGCTCACCACTACTGGCGGTGCTCCAGCATGGCCGCAGTCAACTGACTCATGACATGATTGTCCAGGGGACTCACTTTACTGTATCTACAAACATTGAAGGAGAACATCGTATTGTAACTAGTGCACCTCTGCTCACCACTACTGAGGTGACCATATTGAACTATAAAGAAACAAAGCATGACAGATGTTTGGAAATATATACATATGCAATAAAATGCGGAAGGACAAACTCTCTTTCCCATGCCAGATAATGAGTTGAGTATCTGAATATTCCTAAGCCTTTTGTCAATGGGGGGTGGGAGTAGAAAAAGGAAAAGAATTAAAACTTTTTCCTCAATTAAATAATTTATGAGGAAATCGCTTAAGTGGATGTCTTTGAAATACGTTTCCACAGCAAATATACAAAAGCAATAAAAAAAAAATTGATGATGTTGATGTTTGTGGTGGTGATGGAGGTGGTGGTGGTGGTGGTGGTGGTGGTGTTGGGGTGTGATAATGATGTAACAATAATAATAAAAATTACGATAATGGGTGACGATAGCAATGATAACAACAATTATAACACACAATTAGGAAAGATTTAATGTGATATGTAATAAGATACAGGTTGACTTTGTTTACTGAACTGAACAATATTTCAACAGTATGTCTGGTTTTTTCGGGGCTCAAAACAAAGCAAGGATAATGAAAAATGAAAAATGCACAGAAATGCAAGGCTTCAAAATTTCAACAGGGCTGTCATGTGTGCCTTCCTCGGTAAAATGATGGCATTATGTTTCGTTTGTTAACGACCCGTTAAAGAAAGAAAGAAAGAAAGAAAGAAAGAAAGAAAAAGAAAGAAAGAAAAGAAGGAAAGAAGGAGAAAGGAAAGGATAAAGAAAGAAGAAAGAAAGAAAGAAAAAGAAAGAAAGAAAAGAAAGAGAAAGCAAAAGATGAAGAAAGAAGGAAAGAAAGAAGGAAAGAAAGAAGGAAAGAAGGAGAAGAAAAAGAAAGACAGAAAGAAAGAAAGAAAGAAAGAAAGGAAGAAAAAAGAAAAGGAGAGAGAGAAAAAGAAAGAGAAAGCAAAAGATGAAGAAAGAAAGAAAAGAAAGAGAAAGCAAAAGATGAAGAAAGAAAGAAAGAAAGAAAGAAAAAAAGAAAGAAAGAAGAAAGAAAGAAAAAAAGAAAAGGAGAGAGAGAAAAAGAAAGAGAAAGCAAAAGATGAAGAAAGAAAGAAAGAAAGAAAAGAAGGAAAGAAAGAAGGAAAGAAAGAAGGAAAGAAAGAAGGAAAGAAAGAAGGAAAGAAAGAAGGAAAGAAGGAGAAGAAAAAAAGAAAGAAAGAAAGGAAAGAAAGAAGGAAAGAAAAGGTCAAAAAGCTTTCTATAAATCTGATGGAAATCTTCTATGATTTTGTTTTTAACCCCAGGGTGTGTGACAGACACTTGAAACTCACTGATATATTTATCTTCATGTGTTTTGAGGACTAAAAGTTCAGCAGTGGAGTCTAAATAATTTATTTCTGAGACTACGTACTTTCAGGTGTTCATCAAAGTTACACCTGCTTGATGCAAACTGCTCAGCAAGTCCCACCGAAGTAATGTTCTTGTACCTGACATCATACCTATACCTCTCTCTCTCTCTCTCTCTCTCTTTTTCTCTTTTACTTGTTTCAGTCATTTGACTGCGGCCATGCTGGAGCACCGCCTTTAGTCGAGCAAATCGACCCCAGGACTTATTCTTTGTAAGCCTAGTATTTATTCTATCGGTCTCTTTTGCCGAACCGCTAAGTTACAGGGACATAAACACACCACCATCGGTTGTCAAGCGATGTTGGAGGGACAAACACAGACACACAAACATATACACACACATACATACATATATATATACATATATACGATGGGCTTCTTTCAGTTTCCGTCCACCAAATCCACTCATAAGGCTTTGGTCAGCCCGAGGCTATAGTAGAAGACACTTGCCCAAGGTGCCATGCAGTGGGAATGACCCCGGAACCATGTGGTTGATAAGCAAGCTACTTACCACACAGCCACTCCTGTGCCTGTTAAATCTTTTAAACAAAAGATTTTCTGTTGTGCAGTCAACATAGATCAAGTTGTGTTTGGTGCATTCAGCCACATACACCAAAAAGGGAATCATTACAGGTCTCACCTTCTGTAAAAATCATAACATTTCTGCGAGAATTTGTGGTGGAAATAACTTGATTCAAGCTGTTTGCCCAATGAACAAGGCTTCCCTCTCTGCTTTTAAGAGTACATCATCCAGAAACTGTTTTGGGGTTTTTGTTATGATTAGAGGTACCTGTTACTTTTTGCTTTATATTCTTGCTACATCTAAAGGCTAACAATAGGCAGGTGAGGAAATATCTCTTTGTAATGAGGATATTTTTGTGAAACACGTTGATAACTGTCATGCGACACTTTTGGAATGCCAGCAAAATTTTGGTACAAGTTCATAACTAATGGAATTTGGTCAGAAATTTTACTTTAACTGCTGTAATTAGGCATAGAAGTTTGACATTTATAGTTAATTTTAGCTATGTCACTTGCAATTTCTTTCAATCAGGACTCACCATAACCATGTTTGATGTAATGGCATTCAAAATAATTTGCATGTTTCCAGAAATCTCCTGTCAATACAAATCCATTTTATTCTTAAAAATTAGGACTTTGGAGTTGGCTGATTGCTTGGTTTTGGATGATCAGAGTGATGTATTATTAAAACGGCAGATAAGGTGGAGGGGTGATACTGTAATTATGGACAAAAATGAGTACATTTCAGTTTGTGAAGAATCCTTTAAGTGACAAAATATTTTATGAAGAATTACCAACTCCCAATTACAGAAAAGAACTTGACAAAATGGTTTTGGCAGGAGAAGAAAACAACTTTATAAAAACGACATTGAATCTAAAACATTGCGGTCAGAGCAAAGAACACCTGTATTTTATGGTCTTCCAAAAGTACACATGAAGATTGAAAAATTTCCTCCATTGCAGTCAATTTGTAGCAGATGTGAAAGCAGTATAGCCATGGCTGGATGGCTTTTTGCTTCCTGTGACAAAAAGATTCAGCTCTTCACTAGAAGGATATTGAGCTTAACTTGATAACATGCTGATCTAGCAAGCGGGGCCTCATATCAGTGGGGGGGGGGGGGGGCGGTGCGCATTGATACTGTCGAGAGGTAGGCCCCGAAACAGTGCGCATTCTCTCCTGATGACCCCATACACTTGCTGGCTTCCGGTATACGGAGATTTTGACTGGTAGCACTTGCATGTGCAAGTTGTTTGCAAGACATCTTTTTTATATACATGTTTCTGTCATTAGAGTGTGGCCATTCTGGGGCATTGTCTAGAATGCTAATGGTTTTGCAAGCTCACCAGGCCAATAATGGAAGCAATAATTATTATGAAAGAAGTATAATGGCTGTGAGATCGAATAATACAGAAATAATCATCTATGTATCATACTTAATGTATACACATTGTCGATGGACCAGTTACTATAGTATTGATCCTGAGATCTTACAGATGTACTTTTATGGATAATAAGGAGAAACAAACCCATACAGATGTTGATTCTGGACATAGAGAACTAGAATGTCAATTCCAAACCAATCTAGGTGATGTCCCTATTGACTGTGTCAATTGGATGCTTATAAATACGTGTGTGAGTGTATATGTGTGTGTGTGTGCGTGTGTATGTGTGAAAGTGTGTGTTTGTATGTGTGTGTATTTGTGTTTTATTTAATCAGCAGAAATTACAGGTTTGTGTATTGGCACAAACTTATTGTACATACACACACACACATATATATATACTATAATATGTAATATATATATATATATGCACACACACATATGTATATGTATGTATGTATGTATGTATGTATGTATGTATGTATGAATGTATGTATGTATGTATGTATATCATTGATGATGATGACATACATACATGTATATGTGTGTGCACATGTATGTGTGTGTATATATATATATATATATATATATACAACAACGTTAACAACAACTTTGTGTATTGGCACAAACTTATCGAACATTGATAAGCGTTAATGCACTAAGCTATCAGCCCTTAAGTCACTACATAACTTTTGCTGATTAAATGATATATGTATATGTATATATATATATATGTGTGTGTGTGTGTGTATATATATATATATATATATATTATATATATATATATTCAGTGATATTTTATGTTCTATTTTCTCTTTTGCATTATCTGACATACATATACACGCAAGCATATATTTATATATATGAATATATATACATACACACACACACACACACACATATATATACAAACACATATATATATACACACATATATATATATATATATATATATATATATATATATATATATATATATATATATTTATCGATATATATATACATATCAACATATATATACGCACACACACACACACACACATATGTATTTATATGTATAAGTGTGTCAGCATGTGTGTACATATATGTGTGTGTGTGAGTGTGTGTGAAAACCTGCTGCCTGCGGACAGTTGGACAATACACTGATTGATATAAATTGTAAATAAAGGTTAAGTGTTTGATCAATATTGACTAGTGTATTGATGAGTACCATAAATCAAGATGTAAAAATCTCCAGTTGAAGACAGTTCAAGACAGTTCAGTGTATTTCTGTCAGCAATGACCAAGATAAAATAAAATGCGAGAACAGCAGAACAACAATAACAAATATATATAAAAGGCGAAACCGGTGTCGATCACCGTATTAATATTGTAATCTGACACCTTTTGCACTCAATGTCTTCTTCATTGCTTTAATTACAATAAAACCTTCCACAGCTAAATAAAATCCCTGGAGGAGAATTAACAGATGTTATAATCAGAAAAGTGCTTCCGTGGACAGAATCTAACAATGTATTCTTTTGGTTTATGCTGTCAGTGAAAATAAAAGTAATGATTATTAATGCTGTTTTAACACCAGCTGAGCTTTGATCCATCAGATCAATGGTTTAAGCTTTTCCAATCATGACCATTTTTCTGATGTCTTCTCTGTTTTTAAACAGTAGATTTAGTGATATGAGGAGATCAGGTTGCTATTTCTAGCAGGTTGAGCAATTACTTTGTGGCTTTGTCGTTAGATAATAAATAACAATGATTTTTAACATTGGCACAAACTCATCTTACAGATAAAGTTATTCTCACTATATGACTGGTATGTATTTTGTTAACTCTGGATGTAGTAAAGGCAAAGAGAGTCTTAGAAAGATTTAAACTGGAAACTAATAACAACAAAAACAATAATAATAATAGTAATAATAATAATAATGATAATAATAATAATAATAATAATAATAATAATAATAATAATAATAAAAGGGCTATAGCAAATATTCTGCTCAATACCACAGATTTGTTTGTCAGTTGTTTGACCTTAACTAGTAGTGGCTGACAATATGTGCATCTTTGATCATGAGCAGAAGTAGTGGGGAAACATCATAGCCATGCAATGAAAGGAATTATTTGGGGTTTGGATAATTCACCTTCGGAAACATGGGTGTTTTGTTCAACATCCTTAGACAACACTTATTCAGGCACCTTTTGAGTAGGATGGGCTACTCAACCTGAAGAAAATTCTAACTGGGCCCCACCTGCAAGGTCATGCACTGTTTATCTTGATATGAGATCACCATGTCACACACATGGTTGTGATGCATGTGCCTAGTGTACCCTTATCAGACGGGTAGTCATGATGGGTATACTGGGCTTCGTATATTTTACCCCAGTGTCACTTTGCTGGCATGCACTGCTCTCTCACTCAATAATAACAATAATAATAATAATAATGTCACCTTAGTATGCTGGCTGTGGGCAGCTGACGCTTTCCATCCTACTCAACAAAATGAGCTGTGAGTTTTCATCATATAATAATAATAATAATAATGATGATGGTGATGATGATGACGATGATGATGATGATAATAATAATAATAATAATAATAATCATAATAATAATAATAATAAATTACAAAGCCACAAATATGTAGAGAAAGCTATAACAGAATAGAGGGGCACTTCCATGAGTTGAATCTTTTATTTGTAGATGTTCCAGTAATCCTGATTACATACAAACACTACAAACTTTTCAATACACATAATGTTAAGTTAGCTATTCTTTCCTAGAAAACATCATTCCAGCATTGCTTGCAGCACTCCAGCATCTTACTTGTAATTACTAAAATTAGGCTTCTTACTACAGAGGGATTTTGTCTGTCCAAATCTGTGATATATAGAGTTGCACACCACCAGATGAGATAATACAATTCCAATAGATGAGATAATCACCATTTACATTTCTTTAGTTCTAGGGACAAAGTAAATTCCACTGTTTTATTTGGGAAGCTAGACCCCCAAAACTATTCATTTTGGAAGTGAACATCTTAATCACACAGCCTCCATCTCCTGGATGGGATGCTAGTCCATTGTAGGTTCACTCATATTTGCTTGGAGCAACAGGAAATGAAATGCTCTGCTCAAGAGCATAACACATTGCCCACTCCAGGAATTGAACCCACAATTGTACATACACTTATATATATAACGCATATTTATACACTATCATAAACACATATACAAATGTACATATATATATATATATATATATACATATGCTCATATACAATCATGTACACATATACAAAACTATGTAAATTTATATACACATATAAATATTCATATTAAATAATATATATACAAATGTATACGCATACTTATACATACACATATTTATATACAATCATATACACATAGAATAACACACACAAACACACACACATATGTATGTATATATGTCTGCATGTGTGCGTGCGTGAGTGTTTGACTATGTGTATATGATTGTATATGAATATGTGTATGTATATATATGTGTGTGTATACATATACATATTTATATACATGTATTCATATACAATTATACACACATAAACAAATATATATATATATATATATATAAGCAAACATACACATTCATATACAATCATATACACTTATACAAACACACACACACATATATATATACACACACATGCACTTTCATATACTATTATACACACACACACACACTCACACATTCATATATAGCTTTATTTGCATTTACAAACGTATATATACTTATATACACACACATGTGTGTATATGTGTGTATACATATACATATTTATATACATGTATTCATCTACAATTATACACACATAAACAAATATATATATATAAGCAAACATACACATTCATATACAATCATATACACTTATACAAACACACACACACACACACACACATATATATATACACACACATATGCACATTCATATACAATTATATACACACATACACTCACACATTCATATATAGTTTTATTTGCATTTACAAACATATATATACTTATATACACACACATATTCATATAAAATTATATACACTTATACAAACATATATATAATAATATACACACACACACACTCATACATTCATATATAGTTTTATTTGCATTTACAAACGTATATATACTTATATACACACACATATTCATATAAAATTATATACACATATACAAACATATATATAATAATATACACACAAACATATTCAGAAGCACTTATATTCATACGGTATCTCTAGTTTTCTATCACTTTAGTCTATTAATCTTTCCACTTCTGATTGTTTGTTTGTTTGTTTGTTTTTGTTATATCTTTATCTTCATGAATATTTTGCAATGAAAAATCTATCATATATAATCATATATCTTACACACATCACTAATTTCCATATCATTGATATCACATATATCATATCATACACATCTTGGTGTCCCAGTGTTTCCTTCGGAATTTAGCAGATTAAAGAGAGAAAAAAAATAAAATAAAAGAAGCACACAGAAGCAACAACAACAACAACAACAACAACAATTACAACAACCACATCTACAACCGTCAATGCAATCACAAAATCTTCATCATTCCCCCAAAAGCTGCAAGGCTCGCGATAATGACAGCCACGACACAGAGTTCCCCAAACACTCACAACAACAACAATAACAACAACAGCTGCTACAGCCAAAACAAATGTTCCTTCTGAAAAGTTTAAAGATGTCTTTACTCTTTTTACTCTTTTACTTGTTTCAGTCATTTCACTGCGGCCATGCTGGAGCACTGCCTTTAATCGAGCAACTCGACCCCAGGACTTATTCTTTTGTAAGCCCAGTACTTATTCTATCGGTCTCTTTTTGCCGAACCGCTAAGTGACGGGGACATAAACACATAAGCATCGGTTATCAAGCAATGCTAGGGGGACAAACACAGACACACAAACACACACACATACACACATATATACATATATTACGACAGGCTTCTTTCAGTTTCCGTCTACCAAATCCACTCACAAGGCTTTGGTCGGCCCAAGGCTATAGTAGAAGACACTTGCCCAAGATGCCACGCAGTGGGACTGAACCCAGAACCATGTGGTTGGTTAGCAAGCTACTTACCACACAGCCACTCCTGCGCCTATGTCTGTTTATTATTATTATTATTTTTAAAATTCACAGAAAGATACAAACCCTCGTGATGTGCTGCATCCTAGTGAAGTGCCAAACAAATGACATTCCTGTTGTCTTAGTCGCATCACCTTACGTTCTGTGTTTGAATCCTGCCAAGGTAGAGACTTTGATATTTTTTTTCCTTTTTATTCTTTCTATGATCAATAGATGCAGGTGTGGCGATGGGGTTAAAGAGATTGCTTCCTGACCACGTGATTTCAGGTTCAATCCCACTGAGTGGTACCTTGGCCAAGTGTCTTTCACTATATCTGTGGATCAACCAAATCTTTGTGCCTCGTGAGTGGATCTGGTAAGTGGAAACTAAAAAAGCTTGTTACACACACACACACACACACGCCTGTTATTGTTATTATTATTATTATCATTGTTTTTACGTATTATTTTTGTATTCATATTCGTGTAACATCGTCCGTTTTTCCGTCCTTGCTTTGTATACATTCGAAGCATTTTTCCAAGGAATCTAATGCGCTTAGCTTAGTTTTTCCTTGGGGCTGGCCAGATTGGAGCAATCTCAAGATTAATCAGCCGAAATTGCGAGGATGATCCGGTTCTTGACTGAAGATTGAAGGCTTCGAATGTCCCGTCCGTGTTTTTTGTATCGTCTTCTAAATGTTTTGTGTTCTTGTCTCAGTTTGTATTTATATATATATATACACACATACACACACACACATATATATATATATATATATATATATATATATATCAGGCTGAGTAAAAATTAAGCAACATTTTGAAATGTGAAATTCATGACAATATATTTCAACAATGCAGAAATTTTATTCATCAAAGTAAGTACCATTACAATCAATACATTTTTGCTAACGAGTTACAAGTTTGTTTATTCCGGTAACATAAAAATCTGGTGTTCTGGAGCTGATGAACTCTTTGAACACACTTTCAGCATCGGTTTCATTTTTGAACTCTTTCTCTCACAGGAAACCGTCAGGGTGCTTGAAAAAGTGGTAGTCGGTAGGAAAAAGGTCCGGGGAATAAGCTGGATGGGGAAGAACTTCGTAACAAAGTTCCCTAAACTTCTGAAGCACCATTAGGGAAATGTGTGGCCAAGCATTGTCATAAAGACTGATTGGCTCTCTTCTGTTGACCAGTTGGGATGGAGGAATAGCAGTTTTTCCTTCATTTTGGCAATTTCAAAGCAATATGATTCTGCAGTAATGGTTTTTCCAGGTTTTAAGAAGTTATAGTGGAGGAATCCAGTAGTACACCACCAAACAGTCACCATAACTTACTTTTTGAAGAGCCCGGGTTTATCGAAAGCTTTCAGTGCTTCATTTTGGTCCAACCACTGTGAAGAATGCTTTTTATTATTGTACTGAATCCACTTTTCATCACAAGTTACAATATGGTTGAGAAATGGATTGGTCTGGTTACAGAGAAGTGATGAGTAAATTTCATATCTGCACATTTTCTAATTTTCATTCAAATCGTGTGGTTACTTATTTGGTAAGCTTTTTTTGATTATCCAATCACATGCAAATGGTTGCAGGTAGTTTTCTGGCTAACTTGAAGTTCTTTTGCCAGTTCTCGGGTGGTTTTACGTGGATCTTTCTCAATGATGATCTTTAATTGACTGTCATTGATCACAGATGGGTGTCCACTATGCTCAAGATCTTCAAGGCCCAAATGCATCAATAAATTAACATTAATATTCTTTTCATCGTTGTTACAATCATATGAAATGGAACTGACAAAGCATGATATTCAAGCAATTTTGCTATGCAACTTCAAAAAAAGGATGTAAAGCAGCTGAAACTGATCACGATATTAAGGAAACATTTGGTAAGGAAATGACCAGTGAGTGGTCAGCTTGAAAATATTTTAAACAATTTTGCAGGGGAGACATTCGATGGGAATGTTTAAATTTAAAGAAAAACGAGTCCGATAATTTTGTAACATATGCCGGTATGGTTAATAAGGCTTGCGAAATGTTTAAGCTGGAAGAATTAACGCCAAATATGTTCAAGTACCTAATATTCGTTAAACGGCTAGTGACAAAGGAAGATGCGGAAATTAGAAAAAGAATTTTATCAAAATTGAATCAAGATGTGAAACTCATTTGCAGAATGTGGCTGAGGAATGTCAACAAATAACAGACCGCCAAGATGATACAAGAAAGACAGAAGACAAGAATAATAATGTACAAATGTGTAAAGAAAGTACAGAAAGAAGGAAAAATTTAAATTCAAAACGGTGTTATGGTTGCAGAGATCGACATTTGAGGAAAGATTGCCACTTTAAAGATAAAACCTGTTTTATCTTTATCGTTCTATTTCTGACAAATGGTTGCCGAGCAGGAAACAGAGAATAGGAAATTCGGAAAGACAAACGAATTTTTTTATTACAAGTGACAAAGAGTATTTTAGAATATATAGTAACAGAAAACAGGATAGGGAACAAGGAAGTATAACTGGATGTCTGGGTAACGTGATGTACATGGTAAAAGGACCAAAATATGAACACAGAAGGCATTTAAACCAATTAAAAAAAAAAATATGCCAAAAACCAAGAGAGGCGGGAAGAACCAATGGATTTATGGTATGATTTGTTCCAGGTCCCAGAACCACAAGCAAAAGTGTTCGAGGACCCAGAACCACAAGCAAAAGCAGAACCAACATGTAGGTCGAACAGGAAGAGAAAACCTACAGAAATTATGGAAATTAACACTAAGAGAAAAAGATATGCCGGTTTCTCACTGAGGAAATAAAATTGATAAATTCGGGTTTTAAAAACTCAAAAGGTAGAGGTGCTGTGTGGACGCCCCAGACGATGAAATAGGCTAGCCTAATATGTAAATATAGAGGGAGAAGTCTAAACATGAGAGAAGACTAGAGAGGAGTCGAGTTGAGTAGAAGGCATCCGAACGTACGACATAACAGAGAGCAAATTCAATCAACTGTCCACTAGCGAAAATTCGATCAACTGTCCACTGGTGTAATTTCGATCAACTGTCTAGTTGTGCAAATTCGATCAACTGTCCACTCGTGAAAATTCGATCAACTGTCCACTCGTGAAAATTCGATCAACTGTCCACTGGTGTAAAACCAAGTTCAGGGGAGTGTTGCCTGGGAAAACATGGTCTTGGTACCAATGAATATAATCTGATTACATCAACCCCAGTGTTCAGCTGGTATTTATTCTATTAACCTTGAAAGGATGGAAGGTAAAGCTAACCTAGGCAGAATTTGAACCCAGAACATAAAAACAGACAAAATGCTGCTAGGCATAGGAGTGGCTGTGTGGTAAGTAGCTTGCTTACGAACCACATGGTTCCAGGTTCAGTCCCACTGCGTGGCACCTTGGGCAAGTGTCTTCTACTATAGTCTCAGGCTGACCAAAGCCTTGTGAGTGGATATGGTAGACAGAAAGGTATATATATATATGTGTGTGTGTATGTTTGTATGTCTGTGTTTGTCCTCCCAACTTCGCTTGACAACTGATGCTGGTAATTTACATCCCCGTAACTTAGCGGTTTGGCAAAAGAGACCAAAAGAATAAGTATTAGGTTTACAAAGAATAAGTCCTGGGGTTGATTTGCTTAACTAAAAGCCAGCATGGCCACAGTCAAATGACTGAAACAAGTAAAAGAGTAAGCATTTTGCCCGATGTATTAACAATTCTCCCAGCTCAACGCTTTTAAATAATTAGTAAATTATTGCCAAGAATAAACGAAGACCAAATAATACACCTATTTAAATAGTAAAATAGAAGTAAATATTTCTTGTAAAACCTAAGTAAAAAGACCTTCTTCAGTCATGACTGACCATAGGATTGCACCTAGAAAGTTCCCCCTCCAAGGCACAAGTCAGGGCAAGGTTGTTTATGGAAGACCAGCAGTCACCCATGCATACCAGCCTCCTTTCTCCATGCCACCAGTGTTATCCAAGGGAAAGGCAAAGGGGCCGATACAGCTTGGCACCAGGGACATCACAACTCATTTCTACAGCTGAGTGAACTGGAGCAATATGAAATAAAGTGTCTTGCTCAAGGACCCAATACAGCCCTGTCTTGGAATTGAACTTACAAACACATGATTGTGAGCCTGACACTCTAACCACCCTCACACTACTACCACATCACTATCACGCGCCATACGCGACCACTACTATTACTAATATCATCACCACTACTGCCACGACCAGTGCACCACCACCGCCGCCGCCGCCGCCGCCACTACCGCTACCACCACCACCACCACTACCACCGCGACCACCACCACTACCACCACCACCACCACTACCACCGCCACTGCTGCCACTACCACCACCCCCACCACCACTGTCACCACGACCACCATCACCACGACCACCATCGCCACCACTACCGCAATTACTCTCCCACCTCACCACCGCTGTCATCACACAGTTAATACCGTACCACCATACTGCAGCCTTTACCATGACAACCGCTCTCACACCGTAATCACATCACTATAGAAATTAATGATTATCACACCTACTTCATGACCAGCACACCTACTACTACTACTACTACTACTACTACTACTACTACTTCTACTACTACTACTACTACTGCTACTACTACTACTCCTGCTGCTGCTGCTGTTTCCACCACCGCTATTGTTGTTGCTGCTGCTGCTACTAAAAGCAACAATAGCACAACTGAAATGCCAAAAGTTTGAAAATTATTAAATCTGAAAACTTTTGTTGGTGTTTTTGCTGTCTGCGAAATTAGGACGTCATTAAATCTTCGTTAATTAAGTATACTTTCTTGCTAAAGCCGAGGTGTTTCAGACAACACGGAACAAACACCTGGGAGACAATAGCGATTCCTTTTTAATTAGACACAAGTCTTATAGTTCACCGCTGCTGCTGCTGCTGTTGAAGTTGGGGAGGGTCTGGTGTAGAGAGGTAATTAATTTCATCTTGCTGGATTAGTGTAAGTATTGTAGCCTAGTGGTTAAGATGTTCAGCTCATGACCAAGAGAGCAAGAGGTTTCAATTCCTGGACTGGGTGATATGTTGTGTCCTTAAGCATGGGATTTCATTTTTGTCACAGCTCTAAGTACATTACTTTTTAGCAATGAGCATCAGCTGGAGTGCTTGTGCAGTCCTCTCTCCTTCTTGGGTATTCCCCTGGATCATAGGTGAGAGTTTGGAGGGGGCCTGTGAGGGACCTGTGAGGGGCTTGTGACAAATGTTTGTGCCTGCTCATGATTTCTGTGTCTGCTCAAGACTTACAAAGGCACCTCAAACAACTAGCAAAGCTGGCAGAAACGTTAACACGTCGGGAAAAATGCTTAGAGGTAATATCATCTGCCGCTACGTTCTGAGTTCAAATCCCGCCGAGGTCGACTTAGCCTTTCATCCTTTCGGGGTCGATTAAATAAGTACCAGTTACGCACTGGGGTTGATGTAATCGACTTAATACCTATGTCTGTCCATGTTTGTCCCCTCTATGTTTAGCCCCTTGTGGGTAATAAAGAAATAGGTATTTCGTCTACCGCTACGTTCTGAGTTCAAATTCTGCCATGGTCGACTTTACCTTTCATCCTTTCAGGGGTCGATTAAATAAGTACCAGCTATGCAGTGAGGTCGATGTAATCAACTTAATCCATTTGTCTGTCCTTTTTTGTCCTCTCTGTGTTTAGCCCCTTGTGGGTAGTAAAGAAATAGGTATGTGGTACCAAGCTATGCTCACTCACAAGTAATGGCTAGCTGTACCTTCTTATAATACTAGGAAAAAATTGATGGTCAGTTGAACAGGAAGGTCTTGGTGGAGGTGGTCACAATATAGGAGAGGTGAGTAAGTGAGTTGGAAGGGTTTTTGTGGAAGTGGTGCCAAACCAGCACTGGCAAAGCAACCCTTTAGCATTTAAACTGGATAAAGTATTCTACCTGTATTATGTTCAGACTGGCCAGATCCAATCTCTCACACCTACCCAGCAATGTCATTCTAAATTTTAATGACCACATCAAAATCCCCGGACTGCAAAATAGTGCATGTTTAATTCAAAACAATGTGGTTAGGGTATTTGGCATATGGTCATAAGGTCAGGAGTTTGATTCCTGGTGACACATTGAGTCCTTGAGCAAGACACTTTATTTCACGTAGCTCCAGTGCACTCAGCTGGCAAAAATGAGTAGTACCTGTATTTCAAAGGGCCAGCCTTGTCATATTCTGTATCTCACTGAATTTCCTTGAGAACTACATTAAAGGGTACATATGTGTTTCTGTGTTTCTATGTGGAGGCACATGGCTTAGTGGTTAGAGTGCCAGCATCATGATCATAAGATTGTGGTTTCGATTCCTGGACCAGGCGACGCATTGTGTTCTTGAGCAAAACACTTCATTTCACGTTGCTCCAGTCCACTCAGATGGCAAAAATGAGTAATAATGCGACGGACCGGCATCCCGTCCAGGTGGGGAATTTCTACGCCACTGAAAGCGGGAAACCGGCCCTTATGAGCCTGGCATGGCTCGAGAAGGAACATTTATTGGTGGTGGTGCATGGCTTAGTGGTTAGAGTGTCAGCATTATGATCGTAAGATTGTGGTTGCGATTCCTGGACCGGGCAACGCGTTGTGTTCTTGAGCAAGACACTTCATTTCACGTTGCTCCAGTTCACTCAGCCGGCAAAAATGAGTAATGTTGTGATGGACTGGCATCCCGTCCAGGTGGGGAACACATATGCCATAGAAACTGGGAAACCAGACCCATGAGCCTGGCTAGGCTTTAAAAGGGCGCATTTATTTATTATTTCATGTGTCTATGGAGTGCTCAGTCACTCATACATTAATTTCATGAAGTGGCTGCTCTGTGGATTGAATCAACTAGAACCCTTATTGTTATAACTTATAGAGTGCCAGTTAGAATTTAGTTAGACATTTGACAGAGTAGTCTGAATACTAAAGAGTTAATTTCTTATCAAAGGCATTCCAGCCTTGACCATCTCATCATTCCAGACATAGCTATTGCAGTCATTACCCAATGTATCCTTTTTTTTTTATTTGAGGGAGATTTGACAGTTATTTCTATAAGTATGAGGAAAAACATAGAAATTGTCTCACTGGCTCGACTGGTCACTGTGGTATGTTGGTGTAGACTTCCTTGACAAGAATTCTCATTAGTGCTAATGACATTTCTGCTCATTACAGTTATAACTTCAATTGATTTTGCCTAGCTCGGAAGCTGCATGTTTTTTAAAGGTGTTTCCCTTTGACAAACTACTGCAACTACATGTGTCTAACAACATGCATACATTAAGTATGTGATGGTGTGACGTAAAAAGCACCCAGGCTGGTGCCATGTAAAAAGTACTGGTGCTGGTTCCATGTAAACAGCACTTGTATTGGTGCCATGTAAAAGATACTTGCGCTAGTGACCTGTAAAAAGCACTGGAGCTGGTGTCATAAAAAGCACCCAGTACACTCTGCAAGCTGTTTGACGTTAAGAAGGACATCCAGCTTTGAAACCATGCCAAAACAAATTTAAAACCCTATGTGCAGCTCACTGACTTGACAGCTCTTGTCAAATTGTCCAACCCATGCCAGCATGGAAAATGGACATTAAATGATGATGATGATGATGATGATGACGGTGATGACAACGACGACGACAACGACGATGATGATGATGGTGGTGATGATGGTGATAGTGTTTACATTACTGAGTTGCTTCTTATGCAAAGTTTGAATTTTGTTTTATTTGTGAGACACTTTTGCACATCAGTAAATAGATTTTGTGTTATTTGTATTCATTCTTCTAGTTGGCTGCTGCGACCAAACTTTTGTAAACAGAGGAGTATGTGTCACTGACGAACAGCAATAACTATGAAATATCAACATCTGTTGCTTTCATTCAATCCTGGCTCAATTTTGTTTCACCCAACTCAGAAGTACACTGTGTATTTTAACACTTTTCATATCCTTTCGATGAAATACTGCAGCTTAGCAGCATTATAACAGCACACATACATAAAGTAAATAATTTTGATAATGCTCCCATAATAGTGCTGTTTACAACACAAAATTTGAATATATTTTTCGTTTACAGCTGCTGAGACCTCCCTTCGGTCATGACTGACCGTGGGATTGCACCTAGAAAGTTACCCTCCCAGGCACAAGTCTGGGCAAGGTTGTTTATGGAAGACCAGCAGTCAGCCATGCATACCGGCCTCCCCTCTCCATGCCACCAATGTTATCCAAGGCAAAGGCAAAGGCCGATGCGGCTTGGCACCTGTGAAGTCGCAACTCATTTCTACAGCTAAGTGAACTGGAGCAACGTGAAATAAAGTGCCTTGCTCAAGAACACAACACGTAGCCCGGTCCGAAATTGGAACTCACAACCTCACGATCATAAGCTCGAATGCTCTAACCACTGAGCCATGCACCTTCACTTTCGTTTACAATATTGAATTAAATTAATTTACATGTTACTATATGTTCATCATGCTGAAAGGCATTCTTGGGAAATCTACCGTTTTAATCATTATGTTTATTTATCTACATATTTCTTAATATCCTCAGTGTATATACACCAAGATTTTAAATCTGTTTTTCTTTTTTCTTCAATGCTGGCATGGCTTCAATAGTTTGACAGTATCATGCTAAGTTTTGAAACAGTCTCTATGACTGGGTGTCCTTCCTAACACCAACCCTAAACAGCATTTACTAGTACACTTATTTTATCATACTCAGTTTAAATCATCGTCATCGGCGTCATCATCATCATCATTTAACGTCCGTTCTCCATGCTAGCATGGGTTGGACGGTTCGACCGGGGATCTGGGAAGCCAGAAGGCTGCACCAGGCTCCA
>NC_043007.1:11968741-11988741 GCF_006345805.1 Octopus sinensis
CTGCTATATTACAGGGATGTAAACACACCAGCATTGGTTGTCAAGCGATTTTGGAGTGGGGTACAAACACAGGCATGCAATCACAGACACATATATATATATAGATATACATATATACAAAGGGCTACTTTCAGTTTCCGTCAACCAAATCCACTCACAAGGCTTTGGGTTAGCCCGAGGCTATAGTAGAAGACATTTGTCCAGAGTGCCACACAGTGGGACTGAACTGGAACCATGTGGTTGGTAAGCAAGCTACTTACCACACAGCCACTCCTACATCATCATCATATATATATATGTATACAGACAAACACCTACACATGCATGTGTACACAATCACACACACAAATGTGTGTATATATATATATATAAAAATACAAAAGTGGACAAGAATGCAAAACATCCAGATAGACGATGCAAAAAAAACACAGACGGGTCATTCGAAGCCTTTAAAATTCAGTCAAGAACCAGATTATCCTCTATATATATATATATATATATATAATATATATACACATATATATTTACGCATACATGTATACACATATATATGTATGCGTGTGTGCATATATACATATACATATATATATATATATATATATATATATATATATATATATATAGTATATACACATATATATATTTATGCATACATGTATACACATATATATGTATGTGTGCATATATACATATATATATATTTAATTATTTATTTATTTATTTGTTTGTTTGTTTATACACATACATATGTATATATGTTTGTACACTAAGACTAAAATAGATGTTCAGGAATAGAAAAAATAATACCTCCTTGTCTGTCATACAGTTGACCATGGGCTGTGGTAGGAAGATATAAACTAGAGATGCAAGAGGAATACAGAAGCTATAATAAAGCTGTAGTTGTCTTCTTAGTGGGTTACACTCCAATACAGGAGAATTTAGTGTTGATAAAATAACCTTGCCATTTATGAAGCCCTGCACTGTATTGCTATATTACATTTCGACTAATGGAGGTGTTATTTTAGAAAATAGCAATGTTTCATGTATCGCAATTTTTGGTTATCAGAGGAATGCGAATGGTGAAGGAACTTCAGTTGGCGAAATCCAGTGTTGAGGCTTTGAATATATGTAGAGATATTTAAATGTATGTATAGATGGGAACATGTCTTCATACACTGACACATATGCATATGCACATACACACACACACACACACACGCACGCATGTACTCACACACACAAACATGTTCACATGTGCATACACATATGCACAATCACACCGAATCTTAGGTATTAACAAAGTAATATATATATATATATATTATATATATATATATCTTTATATTTAGATATAGATATAGATTTATATATATATATATATTATATATATATATATATTATATATATATGCTTGTGTGTGTGTAAATATATATATTTGTGTGTGTGTCTGTGTGAATGTGTGTGTAAATATATATAGATGGTGTGTGTGTGTGTGTATGTATGTATATAATTTTATATATGTAAATATATGTATGTATATAATTATATGTATATGCATATATATATGTGTGTGCGTGTCTATGTGAATATGTGTATGTATGTTTGTGTATATCTGTCTATATATATATATATATATATATATATGTATAGATACACACACACACATATATATATTTATGTATGTTTTTTATGTATGTATGTATTGTTGCATTTGTATGCACATATACATATATATAAATATCTTTATGTGTGTATATATGTATGTATATATATATATATAATATATATATATATATAATATATATATATAATATATATATATATACAATAAATACATATACTCTGTGTGTGTGTGAAAGAGTGATTCATCTTCTGTCAATGAAACCTGAAATCCCCTAAGAGAAGTGTGTACAACATTGCTATCAAAATAGTTGGGACAAATAAGGCATCAAAATTGGCCTGGATTGAGACAGAATGCATCTAGACTCCTGCCACTGTTAGAGGAAGAGAGAGAAAAAAACCTATTGTATTGCAACAAGAAGCAAACAAAAGTCTCGGCCAATCAGTGTGGAACAGTTAAATCAAAAATAGAAGAAACCGTGTGCAAATCTGCTCGCAGACAATTTATACTTATCCATGTAAATACACAGAACATCCAAAATTGTATACAAGCAGGAATGGCAGGAATGGCAGTGTTCTATAAGAAGCTTGCTTTCTGACCACATGGTTCCAGATTCAGTCCCACTGCGTGGCACCTTGGGTAATGCTTTGCACTAAAGCTTTAGGCAGGCTGACCAAAGCCTTGTGAGTGGATTTGGTAGATGGAAGTTGAAAGAAGCCTGTTGTGTGTGT
Organism: Octopus sinensis; assembly: GCF_006345805.1. Lineage (NCBI taxonomy): Eukaryota > Metazoa > Mollusca > Cephalopoda > Octopoda > Octopodidae > Octopus > Octopus sinensis. Next base: position 11,971,094 of record NC_043007.1, read on the forward strand.
GTGTGTGTGTTTGTGCCTGTTTGGCCCCCCACAAACCACTGCTTGAGAACTGGTGTTGGTGTGTTTACATCCCTGTAACTTAGTGATTTAGCAAAACAGAATGAAAGAATGAAAATTCTTCAAGGTGCAGGAGTGGATGTGTGGTAAGTAGCTTGCTTACGAACCACATGGTTCCCGGTTCAGTCCCACTTCTACTATAGCCTCGGGCCGACCAAAGCCTTGTGAGTGGATTTGGTAGACAGAAACTGAAAGAAGCCCGTCGTATATATGTATATATATATATATATATATATATATTATATATATATATGTGGCCTGCTCACTTAGCCAGCGGGGTGGCGTCATTTAAAGGTTAAAACAATGCGAAACACATTGTGACCAGCGATGTGTAGCAACATCTGATAGCTTGGTCGGTCACGGTGATCACGTTGATATATATATGTATATATATGTATATGTGTGTGTACGTGTGTGTGTACGTGTGTGTGTCTGTCTGTGTTTGTCACCCCAATATTGCTTGACAACCGATGCTGGTGTGTGTACATCCCTGTAACTTAGCGGTTCAGCAAAAGAGACCAATAGAATAAGTACTAGGTTTACAAAGAATAAGTCCTGGGGTCGATTTGCTCGACTAAAGGTGGTGCTCCAGCATGGCCACAGTCAGATGACTGAAACAAGTAAAAGAGTAAAAGAGATTAAAGAGTGGTGCCACAAAATAGCCACAGTCTAATGACTGAAACAAGTAAAATATAAAATATAAAACCCTTTGCAGTTAGTAACTCCCTTAATTTCCATTTCTTTTTAGATTTAACCCTTTAGAAATAATAAAGGGATACAGACTAAGCAGGTTATACGTTCTTTTGGAAAGAAAAAGCAGAGAGAAAACAGAGAGAATGGTGTATGATTTTCTTTGTGCACGTGCTAGTAGGGTGCCAAGAGCACCATCCGAGCATGATCGTTGCCAGCACAGCCAACTGGCTTCCGTGTCAGTGGCACATAAAAGGGCACCATTCGAGCGTGATCGTTACCAACGTCGCTTTACTGGCACCTGTGCCGGTGGCATGTGTAAAAAGATTCGGGCGAGGTCATTGCCAGTACCGCCTGACTGGCCCCCGTGCCAGCAGCGCACTCACGGTTGAGGGATCGCGGGTTCGAATCTCAGACAGGGCAATGTGTGTGTTTATGGGCAAAACACCTAAGCTTCACGCGCCTCAAGCAGAAGGTAATGGTGAACTTCTGCTGACTCTTTCGCCACAACTTTCTCTCACTCTTTCTTCCTGCATCACGCAGCTCACCTACGATGGACCGGGGTCCCATCCAGGTGGGGAACCTATACACCAAGGAAACCAGGAAACCGGCCCTTATGAGCCAGGCATGGCTCGAAAAGGAACAAAATAAAAAAAAACTTTGCTTTCCACAATGGCAATTGATCTTCCAGAAGTGCAATGTGGTTTTAAAGCACAAAAGCAAAACTAATGACATGATATTTTCTGCATGACAAATTCTGGAAAAGTGTAGCGAGTAGAATCTTAGCTTTTATCATTGCTTTATTGATCTCACCAAAGGATTTGACTCAGTCAGCACATCAATACTGGGGAATGTGTTACAGAAGTTTGGTTATCTGAACAGGTTTACAGAGCTGATACAATCTTTGCATGACAACATGAAAGCTAGAGTGTACTTTAATGGTAATTTACCTGAGTGGTTTCTTATTGAAGGTGAGTAAAGCAAGGTGACATTTTTACTCCAACTAGGTCCAACAAGGTGGTAGAGAATCGCCTTGAAGGGTTGAGACAAACACATTTTTAAATCTAGTGCTTATTTTATCAGTCTCTTTCACCAAACCACTAAGTTATGGAGAAGTAAACAAACTAACACTTGTTGTCAAGTGATGGTTGGAAACAAACATAAATACGACACACACATTTACATATACAAACATACATACATACATATAATTATATCAGGCATGGCTGTGTGGTTAGGGAGCTTGCTTTCTAGCAACATGGTTTCGGGTTCAGTCCTACTGCATGGTACCTTGGGCAGGTGTCATCCACTATAGCCCCGAGTCGACCGAAGCTTTGTGGTTGAATTCAGTAGGCGGAAGTTACTGCCGCGTGTGTATATGTGCATGTAGGTGCTCAATGCCTTTCCAAAAGAGAGAGAGAGAGAGAGAAAGGGATATATACAGGGTGCATAAGGTTGTTGAGGACATACATTTTTGGGGTCATTGCTGCATTTTTTGCTAACTCTGTATAATCTTTATTTCAGAAAATAATACTGGCAGACCCCCAGCTTACTCAAGAAGCAAAGAGGCATGCTGTTATGGTGGTTATACAGGTGAGCATAGCGATTTAGAAATATCTCGACTTTTAAAAGTTGCCAGTTGTTTCATCTACAAAGTTTGTAAGGAGCTAGAGACTGAAGATGGAAATGTATCAGCAGTATCAAAATATGAAAAGCATTCTGAATGCTCTGGAATCATCAAAACACCTGAATTTATCAAGCAAGTCAATTGCAAAAGATCTCCATGTGTCAGAAGGAAACTATTAATGTCTGCAATCTCCCAGTTTTACTACCAACAACTTCCAAGTCAGCATCAAACTTAAAAACATTTAGAAGCAATTCAGAGAGTACAAACCTCTGGCAAGGCAACACCAATGCCCTCTCAGGGATTAGCCGGAGAATATCTATATATATAAAACTCAACTTGTGTGTCTGTGTGTTTAACTTCCCGGCACATCTCCTCCTAGCCAACAAATCGTAGAACCACCAAAAATGGGTCACTTAAAGTTTAGGCAAATGAAAATTGAACTGCGCTATTTCTGTTCCGAAATTCATCTCGCAAGTGCAAAAATCGATAATGTGTTTGTTTAGGCCTTATCCCATGCATTGAATACTGAACTTTACTCAGTCAGCTGTTTTACATGAACTGTATTCACCACGTGTGCAAGCATGCGTAAATTGCATGAAAAATAAAAAATCAAGATATAAAAGCGAATCGCCATAAACATTGTAGAAATTCGGCAAAGAAATGAATTTTCGGGATGTAGCCTGGAGGGTTTTTTCGTATTAATCGTTTGGACTTTGTGAACACATACCAATTGTTTTCATAACATTTTTAACGCTTTGAATTAAATGTGACCATTTTGCGTCGAGTCTGCAGTTTGAATCACTTTAACCAAATTTTAGCAGGCCGGATTTTTGATCATCATGATACATCGCCAGCGACTCCCTGAAACTCTCCCCTGAAATCCCCGTTGAGAAATCTATTATATATATAATAATACTTTGAATGTGACTCCTGAGAAAGAGTAAAAGTAATTATCCGATGAATGACGGGTATTACTGCTAGTTTGAAATAAAGTCTACCGCTCTCACAAATGAGAATACTAAAAATGAACACAACCACTCTCAAAAATTAAGTAAAAAAACAGGAAAAATAATACCAGATCGATCCCAAAATCTAATCAGTTTGTGCCAGTTGCAAGGCCGAGCATCCCTGAATGTTTCAACCGGATCCATCCTGTGGTTCTTGAAATATCTTGTCCACGGACAAACAAGCAAACAAACACTACTGAAAACAATACCTCTGCCTTCGCTAAGGTGGAGGTAATAATGAATATTTCAAAATGTTTGTGTTAATTGTAATTCTAGCATTGCCAATACTTCTGGCAATTTAGGTGATAAAAGTTTTTTTAATTAAAAAACTCACCAATTTCAAAATGAATATTATTTATCGCTTCATCTAATTTTTCATTACTGAATCCTGGTTATTTCCATCTAATTCTTTATCTCTTACATCTGAATCTTTTTTTTTTTTTTTTTTGCTTTTTAGCCAATTATAAGCGTTTTGTGTTGACAGATTGGTAAAGAGTTCTGGTAGTGTGTTTTCATATTTGTAAACAAAATAATGTAACACCCTTCTTTATTATTTGCTACCACACCTGGGCTACATCTATCAGTCCATGTTTTAAACTCCTGTGACAACTCATTATTTTTGTCATCATCGTCGTCGTCATCATCATCATCATCATCATCATCATCATCAATACCATTGTCACCATCATCATCATCATCATCAATACCATTGTCACCATCATCATCGTTGTCGTCGTCGTCGTCATCATCATCATCATTACCATCGTCACTATCATCATCATCGTCGTCATCATCATCATCATTATCATCATCATCATCATCATCATCATTACCATTGTCACCATCATAATCATCATCGTCATCATCATTACCATCGTCACCATCATCATCATCATCATCATCATCATTACCATCATCACCATTATCATTATCATCGTCACCATCATCATCATCATCATCATCATTACCATCATCACCATTATCATTACCATCATCACCATCATCATCATCATCATCATCATTACCATCATCACCATTATCATTACCATCATCATCATCATCGTCGTCATCATCATTTAAAATCTGCCGTTGTGGTGTGGAACCTACGGCTGGATGCCCTTCCTAACACCAACCAATTAGCAGAGTGTGCTGGGTGCTTTTTTAGGTGCCACCGGCATGGGTGAATTTAGGCAGCACCAGATGCACCTAGATGCAAATATTCATATACTTTCATATTTAGCATATTCAGGGCCTTTGGGATGTGATAAGACCTTCTGCTGCAGAAACAGTCCCAAGAGAAGATTCTCCTCTTAGACCTGTGTCAAGACATTTTATAGGATACCTAAATTTTTACCTTAACTCTTTAGTATTTAAACCAGCCATATACAGCTAAAATGTTCTGTTTTATGTTCAGACCAGCAAGATCCAGCTTCTCATACCTACCCTGCCATGTCATTTATTTTAAATAGGATTCTTAATTGTTAAATGTCAATCTCTCATCTTCAGGAATTTGCTTCTTTATCTCTGTGCTATAAATACTTCCATGATCACCGTTCTGCTGAACTTTCTTCTCTCGTGCCTCTTCTAAAGGTTTCTAGTAGAGTAACAAGGCCCTCTGCTAATTCTCAACCTCTTACTATTGTTGTGCCCCTGTTGTAAGAAACATTTCTACTCAAGTAATTTCTTTCCTCAAACATCTTTCTTAAAGAACTCCCCACTTCCTTAATCTTTCCCAAACAAGTCTTAAATTTTGCATCGATTTTATTAGGATTCTTAAGGTAGCTTCACATTAGATCTCCTTCTTTCCTCTTCATACTAAGTGTTTGCTTCAGGTTTGTTACATTGCTGATTGCTCTCCACTTTGTTGGGATTGACTTCCAAATAAATATTACAAAAACAGCGCAGAACCCAAGTGCTTAATGAACACAGATGGAACATTATCTAGTCTAGAGGCATATTTTATCTTAAGCTTTTAATAACCTGAAATATAACGGAACCATTAATGAATATATCATTCACTCATGCAGTATTTTGTGAACAAAAGTTTCAATTTTCAATGATATGTTTCTTATCATAGAATGAGAAAAAATAACATCATTGAAATTTCTTTGCTATGAAAAAACACATCTCTAATTCAAAGCAGGGTGAATAAACAAGCTTTACTTTTGACAGTGTAATCTGAATGCTAAAGAGTTAACAGAAATTTTAAAATTTTTATCAGAGCTTTTAGCCACTTTTTATTAGAGACTGTAACCTTCCAGAAATTTATGGTCCAGTGATTTTGCAATTGACTTCTTCATCGCAATATTTTTTAGCAAAATTTGCATCAATTTGTATCCAAAAGCATCCACAAATATCAAAATTTATTGGAACTTGTTTGTATTTACCAACACCATTTTTGAATAAGCACCATAAACATTAAACTTTTGCTGGGTACTTCTGGCCATATTAGTATAGATCTCTCAACTGCAACCCATATGATAATAATCCTTTCTACTATAGACACAAGGGTGGAAATGTGGGGGAGGGGATAGTCAATTACAAAAGGATGAAAGGCAAAGTCAGCTTCGATGAAAATTGAACACAGAGTGTATAAACAGGTGAAATACCTATTTCTTTACTACCCACAAGGGGCTAAACACAGAGGGGACAAACAAGGACAGACAAACAGATTAAGTCAATTACATCGACCCCAGTGCATAATTGGTACTTATTTAATCGACCCCGAAAGGATGAAAGACAAAGTCGACCTCGGTGGAATTTGAACTCAGAACGTAACGGCAAATGAAATACGGCTACGCATTTTGCCCAGCGTGCTAACGATTCCGCCAGCTCGCTGCCTTTAAACAGGTGAAATACCACTAAACATCTCACCTGGCGTGTTAGTGATTCTGCCTACTCACTGCCTTAATCCACATGATAATTATACTAACCTCTTATAGATGTTTGTAAAGCTGATTTTAATGTTATAGGTCATTACTCACATGGTATAGATCAGAAATTTCTATTTCCTGACTCATATTAATTAATAAGTAGTTTGATTCATATTATAATTTACTCACATCACGTATATATAATGTTGTCCCAAATTACAAACTTAAGAATTCGTAAAATCATAAATCAGTATTTTATGCAATCTCTGGCAAATGAAACTACAAACACTGTAGCAAGAAACCTAGTTCTTTGATAAGAAACATATCATTGAAAATTGAAACATTTGTTCACAAAATACAGCATGTGTGAATGATAGATTCTTTAAAGGTTCCGTTGCATTTCAGGTTATTAAAAGCTCAAGATAAAATGTGCCTCCAGACCAGATACTGTTCCATCTGTGTTCATTAAGTACTTGGGTTCTGCGTTGCTTTTGTAATTTTTATTTGGAAGTCACTCCCAACAAAATGGAGAGCAATCAGCAATGTAACAAACCTGAAGCAAATGCTTAATATGAAAAGAAATCTAATGTGAAACTACCCTAAAAATCCTAATAAAATCGATGCAAAATTTAAAAGACTTGTTTGGGAAAGATTAAGGAAGCACAGGAGTGGCTGTGTGCTAAGTAGCTTGCTTACCAACCACATGGTTCTGGGTTCAGTCCCACTGCGTGACACCTTGTAGCTTCAAGCCTTGTGAGTGGATTTGGTAGACGGAAACTGAAAAAAGCCCGTCATATATATGTATATATGTGTGTGTGTGTGTGTGTGTGTTTATGTGTCTGTGTTTGTCCCTCTATCATCACTTGACAACCAATGCTGGTGTGTTTATGTCCCCGTAACTTAGCGGTTAGGCAAAAGAGATCGATAGAATAAGTACTAGACTTACAATGAATAAGTGCTGGGGTCGATTTGCTCGACTAAAGGCAGTGCTCCAGCATGACCACAGTCAAATGACTGAAACCAGTAAAAGAGTAAAGAGTAGAAACCATGAAATTATTTTTTATGGAAACATTATGCTGTATGTGATACACATTAATTTCTTGAATACTTACCAGCATGGAGTTAGTAAGAAATGTTCTACATTTAAAAACATGACTGATCACTACTGTAATGTGGTTCTGGAAGTTGATAATCTTTTGACTTCATAACAGATCAACGTATTATGCTTAGATTCAGCAGTTAGAACAGAGTCGGTTAATACAGATTATGTATAAAAGTGATATACGTGAGATGTAAATGAACTGGTAAGCAACGATTTCATCATCATCATTGTCGTTTAACGTCCGCTTCCCATGCTAGCATGGGTTGGACGATTTGACTGAGGTCTGGCGAACCAGATGGCTGCACCAGGCTCCAATCTGATCTGGCAGAGTTTCTACAGCTGGATGCCCTTCCTAACGCCAACCACTCCGAGAGTGTAGTGGGTGCTTTTACATGCCACCAGTACGAGGGCCAGTCTGGCAGTTCTGGCAATGGCCATGCTCAAGTGATGTTTTTTATGTGCCACCTGCACAGGAGCAAGTCAAGCGGCACTGGTAACGACCTCACTCGAATGTTTTCTTTCACCTGCCACCAGCATAAGTGCTAGTAAGGCGATGCAGGTAATGATCACGCTCGAACGGTGTTTTTAACGTGCCATCGGCACGGAGGGTATTATTCTTCATTATAAAATACAATGATTGCCATACATGAAACAGAATAACATAACAGGTTACAACAAAGATGTGTGAGAGACTTCGTAGTTAGTCTGGACTGTTGATATTGTAGACTAAGTTGACATACTGTGGGTGGTGTGAGGCAACCGTTGGTCTGTTGGTTGTGTGGTGTTCATACAACAATGATGTAGGCAGGCATCTGGGAGGGATGAAAGGAGAGACTGGCTGGTGTCAGATACATCTTTGTCAGAGACAAGTTGCGTGTGGTCAGTGGCATGTGCCAAAGACATAGAACAGCTGAGAACTGCATTTCTTATAGAGAATAGTGGGCTCCCAGGAGAGATGGACGTTTTCCTGCCAAGAGAACACGTGATCCATTTTAACGTATCTGATTAGTTGACCATGTAATTTGACGCAATTGTTTAGGGGACAATTTGCACCCAAAAATCTAGCCAATCAGAATGATGGTTACAACCTGGTCTTTATCACTAACTGTTTTCTACTACGTCCAAACAACAACTATAATCAGAGAGAGAATAACTTGCTTTCTTTTATTTTGTTAATCTGTTCTTCTACAACTATTCCATTTGTAGCTTGCCTCCATCTCTCAAAAGTATTTGATTGTGTCATCGACACTATCTCACTGAGAAGCTCCAATCAACATTTGGTATTGCTAAAAAAACGTACTGAAAAGTTCCATTAATCCAGACATGAGTAGCAGCGGATTATTTCACTTGCCAATGTGATGGAATTAAGTCTTAAAACTGAAAAAAATCATGTTTTGTTTATCAGGTCACCAAATGATTAACTGTATACAGGTGCAGACTATGGTTTGGTGGTGTGAAGTTTGCTTTCCAACCATATGGTTTTGGGTTCAGTCCCACTGCATGGCACCTTCGTCAAGTGTCTTCTAATATAATTCCATGCCAACCGAAGCCTTGGGAGTAGATTTGGGAGGTGGAAACTGAAGAGGTCCCATCTTTGTGTGTGTGTGTGTGTGTGTGTGCGTGTGCAGGTGTGTAAGTGCGTGTGTGAATGTGTGTGTGTGAGTATGTGTGTGTGTGTGTGTGTGAAAGTATGCATGCAGTGTGTGTGTGTGTATGTGTGTGTGTATGCATGTGTGTGCATGTAGTGTATGTGTGTGTGTGCATGTATGTGTGCATGTAGTGTGTATGTGTGTATGTATGTGTGCTTGTGTGCCTTTTTGTCTCCTCACTTTGTCATCATGTTGTGTGTGTGCATGTAGTGTATGTGTGTGTGTATGTGGATGTGTGTGCATGTAGTGTGTGTGTATGTGGATGTGTGAGGGGGTAGTCACTTACATTTACCCCAATGTTCAACTGGTTTTTATTTCACCAACCCTAAAAGGATGATGGGCAAAGTTGACCTCCGCAGGGTTTGAACTCAGAACATAAAGATGAATGAAGTGCCACAAAGCATATTGTCCAGCATGCTAATGATTCTGCCAGCTTGCCACCTTAATAATAATAATAATCCTTTCTACCATAGGCACAAGGCCTGAAATTCGGAGGAGGAGGGGGACAGCCGATTACATCAACCCAAATGCTCAACTGGTACTTATTTCATTGACCCCGAAAGGATGAAAAGCAAAGCCACCTTGGTGGAATTTGAACTCAGAACGTAAAGACGGATGAAATGCTGCTAAGCATTTTGTGCAGCATGCTAAGAATTCTGCCACCTTTCCACCTTAATAATAATAATAATAATAATAATAATAATAATAATAATCATCCTTTCTACTGAAGGCACAAGGTCTTGAAATTTTTGGAGAGGGGACTTGACAATTACAACAACCCCAGTGTTTTATTGGTACTTAATTTATCAACCCCGAAAGGATGAAAGGTAAAGCTGACCTCGGCAGAATTGAACTCAGAACATAGCAGCAGATGAAATACTGGTAAGCATTTTGCCCAGCATGCTAACAATTCTGCCAGCTCACCACCTTAATAATAATAATAATAATAATAATAATAATAATAATAATGATAATAATAATAATAATAATATAATAATAATAATAATAATAAATGCCCTGATGTAATACCAGACATTGGCTGTCATGGCTTCTGATCTTAACTGATTGGAAGTGTTATCATGTACATTGTTTTGTCTTGGTATAAAAGATGGGCTACAACAAATACTCTGCTCAATACCACAAGATTTGCTTGTCAGTTGTTTGACCTTAACCAGATGGGCATGTCCCTTGGTGGTTGACGATATGTGCCTCTCTGAACATGAGCAGAAGTAGTGGGGGAGCATCATAGCCGTGTGTTGAAAGGAATTCTTAGAGTTTTGGATAATTCACCTTTGGAAACATGGGCAGTTCGTTCAACATCCTTAAAAAATCTTTATTCAGGGACCTTTTGAGCAGGATGTGCTACTCGACCAGAAGAAAATTCTAACTGGGCCCCACCTGCAAGGTCAAGCGCTGTTTATCTTGATATGAGATCACCATGTTGCGCACATATGGTTGTGATGCATGTGCCTGGTGTACCCTTATCAGACGGGTAGTCATGATCAGTATACTGGGCTTCGTATATTTTACCCCAGTGTCACTTTGATGGCATGTACTGCTCTCTCGCTCAATAATAATCATAATAATAATAATAATAATAATAATAATAATAATATTAATAATAACCAGAATCCTTGTCCGGTACCAGATTGAACCCAAATCCAATCAGTTTGTACCAGTCATGAGGCCAAACATCCCTGAAAGTTTCATCTGGATCCATCCAGTGGTTCTTGAGATATCTTGTCCACAGACAAACAAAACAAACAAACAAACACAACTGGAAACAATACTTCTACCTTCACTAAGGCAGAAATAATAATAATAATAATAATAATAATAATAATAATAATAATAATAATAATCCTTTCTATTATAGGCACAAGGCCTGGATTTTTGTGGGAGGGGTATAGTCGGTCACATCGACCCCAGTACCTGGCTGGTACTTAATTTATCAAACCTGAAAGGATGAAAGGCAAAGTCAACCTCGTAATCTTTCCTACTATAGGCACAAGGTTTGAAATTATGGTGAAGGGGTTGACCGATTGTATCAACCCCAGTGCTAGACTGGTACTCATTTCATTGACCCTGAAATGTTGAAAGGCAATTCTCTTATTCTCTTATATGTTTCAGTCCAATGACTGTGGCCATGCTGGAGCACCGCCATTGTAATCATCTTTCCACTTTCCACCTTTGTCTGAGTGGCTTCTGGTGAAGGATGGAGTTCAATGCTACTGCCCACTTTTGAGTTTCTTGCTTAGATATTGGCTCATCCAGGATCTCGGCAAGCCAGAGGTCAAGTTCACGTTTGAAAATGTCTACATCTACTCCATTAAGGCCCCTCAGATGCTTCGGCAGACAGTTAAACAGCTGTGGGCCCTTGAAACCCAAGCTATTGCAGTACATCGTCCTTGCCCAAGATGAAGCAGTTGGCACAATGGGGACAGCACACTGACGTCCTGTTCATGGTCTGGTATAGCTCTTTATTCCAAAGTTTGGTACCAGTCCTTCCAGCAATGTTCTAATTTTGATGCAAGACTTGCAATTTTGAGGGGAGGGGTTAAATAATATCAACCCCCCCCCCCAGTATTTGACTGGTACTTACTTTATCAGCATCAAAATGATGAAAGGCAAAGTCAAACATGGCAGAATTGGATCTCAGAATCATCATCATCATCATCGTTTAACGTCCACTTTCCATGCTGGCATGGGTTGGCCGATTTTGACTGAGGTCTGGCGAACCAGATGGCTGCACCAGACTCCAATCTGATCTGGCAGAGTTTCTACAGCTGGATGCCCTTCCTAACGCCAACCACTCCATGAGTGTAGTGGGTACTTTTTACGTGCCAGGCGAGGCTGGCAACGGCCACGATCGGTTGGTGCTTTTTACACGAACCAAAACAAACACTCTAAACATTTTTGTCACACATACTAATGATTCCGCTAGCTTGCCACTTTAATAATAATAATAATAATGATTATAGGAATATTCGTCTATTTAAAAATTCGTTAAGTGGAATAAATCTCAACATTAACTGTTATACATTAAATCATTTTATCAACTTAATCAAATTTTCACCTTTTATTATCTTCAGTTTCAGAGTCTGTCTGTTACTTCAGAAATATATTTTTTGTTTATTACTAAAATTAATTTTTTTGTTTCATTTTCAGGGTTCTTTTATTACTTTGAATGGAAATTTTGATTTTTGATTTTGAACTTGTTTTTGTTAACATTATTACAAACAAATGTGATTTGCCTGCTACTTCAAGGAGTGAGTTCTTGTTTTTTGGTGCTTTTTTACTGATTTTTTTTCTTCTTCTCTGCATCGTTTTTATATTTGGTTTGCAAGATTCTTTATGTGAATTCATGTGATTTAACCAATTGACTAATAATAAAGAAGTGGAATTAAACCAGTGTGTTGATAATATTGGCATAATGACTCTCTTTAGGCACAACAAAATATTTTCCTCTAATAAACTAGTCTTTAATTCAGAAAATAATATATATATCAGGGTAAGTCGAAACTTATACATACTCTTGTTTCTATAATTTATTAAAACAAAATCGAAATCGAAATCAAATTCAATGACTGGTAACCATGCTAGTGGAGCGCTAAGAGTACCATATGAGTGAGATTGTTGCCAGAGCAAGAAGCTGGCTTCTGAGTCAATGGCACATAAAAAACACCATTCGAGCGTGACCGTTATCTACGTCGCCTTACTAGCACTTGTGCTGGTGGCATGGGAAAAAACATTCGAGCGAGGCTGTTGCCAGTGCCACTAGACTGGCTTCTGTGCAGGTGGCACATAAAAAGCACCATTTGAGCATGGCCATTGCCAGTACCGCATGACTGACCCTCGTGCTAGTGGCACATAAAAGCACCCACTACACTCTCAGAGTGTTTGGCGTTAGGAAGGGCATCCAGCTGTAGAAGCTCTATCCAACCCATGCTAGCATGGAAAGCAGACATTAAACGATGATAATGATGATGATGATGATGAAAAGCAGGGGTCCAAGATCCTTTTACAACATTGTCTCTTTGCCTTTTGATACACTTTTTCTAGTGGTCCAGAAGCTTTCTTACTCCATCAGAGAAGAAGGTTTGCAGCTGGTCCTGCAGCCATTTATGCACAGCTCTCTGCACATTTTCATCTGAAGCAAATCAACAACCTCATAAAGGATGTTTAAACAGTCCAAAGTAATGATAGTCAGAAGGAGCAAGATCTGGACTATATGCAGGGTATTTCAACAACTCAAAGCCTAATTCTTCAATGGTGTTCACAGTTGTATCTGGGTATTCATTGTCATCATCATCATCATCATCATTTAACGTCCACTTTCCATGCTAGCATGGGTTGGACGATTTGACTGAGGACTGGCAAATCAGATGGTTGCACCAGGCTCCAATCTGATCTGGCAGAGTTTCTACAGCTGGATGCCCTTCCTAACGCCAACCACTCCGAGAGTGTAGGGGGTGCTTTTACGTGCCACCGACAAGAGAGCCAGTCAAGCGGTACTGGCAACGGTCACAGAAAATCGTGTTTTTTTTACATGTCACCTGCACACTGACACAAGTGCCAGTATGGCGACGCTGGTAATGATCATGCTCAAATGGTGCTTTTTACGTGTCACCAGCATGAATGCCAGTTAGCCGCTCTGGCAACGATCATGCAACGATATTCGATTTAATGATAGACAATAGTGTTTGGTGTAAACTGCTGGTTTCAATTTGTTGGCCAGTATTCCACTGAAGCTTACACTAGAGACTGTAAACCACTTTTCCCAGTAATGTTCCAGTATTTTGCATCCCCTAAAATAGTTAGTATCACTAGTTCTGCTAAAGGTTGAATCTTGAATTTCTTTTTCACTGTTCCAGGTATTTTAAACTTCTCAATCCATTCATATATACCTCTGTGTGATAGAGAACTGTCCTCATACTGAAAGTGTGCAATGAATTTCAGCCCCTGACACACCTTAAAATCAGATGACTGGTCTATGTTTTTCCTTGGTGCACACTGCCAGTGGAACAGCCATGCTTTCTCTGTAACACAAGAAAGGAAACTGGACCAATCAAGGTCAAACTTCGATTGCACAACCACAAGAAGACCACATTTTTAGTAGATGTGAGCTGAAGAAAATATGACCAACTTAAACCAAGTTTTGACAAAGGTATAGATATCATTTCATTTCCCCTCATGTGTGTGTGTGCTCGTTGTGTGTGTGTGTGCTCGTTGTGTGTGTGCATTTGCATGTTTGCATTCATGGTGCATCGTACATTCGTAAATCTGATGTTGGTAGTTTTATGTCTTTTGAGAATACTGAAAGGCATAGGAGTGGCTGCGTGGTAAGTAGCTTGCTAACCAGCCACATGGTTCCGGGTTCAGTCACACTACGTGGCACCTTGGGCAAGTGTCTTTTACTATAGCCTCGGGCCGACCAAAGCCTTGTGAGTGGATTTGGTAGATGGAAACTGAAAGAAGCCTGTCGTATATATGTTATATATATATATGTGTATATGTGTGTGTGTGTATGTGTTTGTGTGTCGGTGTTTGTCCCCCCCCCCATAACTTAGCAGTTCGGCAAAAGAGACCAATATAATAAATACTAGGCTGACAAAGAATAAGTTCTGGGGTCGATTTGCTCGACTAAAGGCGGTGCTCCAGCATGGCCACAGTCAAATGACCGAAACCAGTAAAAGAGTAAAAGAGTAAGCTCATACTTGCAAAATCATCTTTCTAACTACACAACCATCTTATAGCTGAATTTGGTAATCACATTTTTCATATTTCTTAAACAGCTATAATTTAGTTTCAAATTATTTCTATTAAATAATTCACTGTAATGATGGGTTTTCTGGAAATATTATTTATTAGTCCAAAGAAATTTTACATTTACAGGATAACAGTGAATTATTGGACATCATCTTGTTTCGGATGTATTGTTATAGTATGAGAAGCTATATTTAAGATATATTTGTTTGAGGATAAGTTACATATTTTTAACTAATATTTTTGACTAAATTGTTGAAAACTATGAGCAGGTGGTGAAAATTTTTCTTGATATATAAGAGCTTTTAGTTTGTTTTCTAGTATAGCTTATGGTTATCTGTATTTAAGTGGAATGTAAATGATAACAGCCAAATCTCTTGTGTGGGTGGTTGGTTAGTATGGTTTGAAAATTACTAGAATTTTGTGAACACATTTCCTTTGAAACCAGCTTCTGTCATTTACATAGATACATCATTGTTTAACCACTAGAAAAACTCTAATAAAGCTTTCCTATGATCAAAGGCGTTCTATCCACGACCATCCCATCTTTTCAGCTTGAATTATTTCCCATGACAGTATTCAATATATTCTTCCTTCTTTAAAGAGGGTTGCGTGTGAGCTGTGAGAGATTTGACTGTTATTTCTAGCAGTTAATATTCCTTCATTTATTAAGTGTCTGATATATTGGGTTGTCCGGAAAGTTCGTGCCGATTTTTAAAGGAAAGAAAAAGGTCAATAAATACTTGCCATTACATTTTTAATCAACCAAATATGAACTATTTTGTTGCGCAATGCGTCTCCATCTTTCCTTTAACTTGAAAATACCCTCTTCCCAGAATTGAGGTGGTTTCATGGCAAAGAATTCATCAAGGTATCTTTTTACGTCATCCAAGGAATTGAAATTTTTATCATGAAGACTATTCTGCAGAGACCTGAATAGGTGGAAATCCAAAGGAGCAATATCTGGTGAATATGGAGGGTGGGGGTAACACATCCCAGCCAAGCTGCAGCAATTGCTGCCTGGTTCCCAAAGCATCAATGAACTTTCTTATCTTCCATTTTAAAGGGTTACAGAATTAACACAGGTTATAGGAACATAAACCTTCTTCCACGAAAAGATAGCTTAAACTGTGCTCTAAATGGAGGTGTAGCCAAATCATATTTTATGGACTCAGCTATGTTCTAAAATAAGTCGAAAGGTAAGCTACTATAAATCGGCATGAACTTTCCGGACAACACAATAGCTGCATTAACATGCTGTGTTTTACAAATAAATACGGTTTGCTTCCCAGTTGTCTCTTCCAGTTCTCACTAACCAGATATATTTAGACAAAGTCTCTACATTCCATTTGTATAAGTTTTATTCAGACAAATAAACAAGAAAAACTAAGATGACCTATCATTGGAATGACCAAAATCTTATGGTTCCTAAAAACATACTTCACCTGCCATTTGCAGAGGGATATGAAACAACATTTGACATGGAAATGTTTCTACAGATTCCAAAAGCAAAACAAATCCAAAACTTAAAACAGTTTATTTAAAGATTACCTCGAGCAATTTAGAATAAGCTGAAGATGAGTGTAAGTTGAATGTGTGTGTGTGTGTGAGAGAGAGAGAGAGAGAGAGGGAGAGAGAAACTGTGTGTGTATATATGCATATATATATATATATATATATATATATATATATATAATTATATATATGCATATATATGTGCTCCCGCATATATAGGAAAGAATAACAAGTATGTTAAACTGTTGACTGCAATTATACATACATATACATTATATATTCTACTACATAAACATATGCAAGCACACACACACATATATACACATATATATGTTTATATCCATTTATAATTGTATATGCTTTACATATATATATATATATATATATATATATATACATATATATATATATATATATATATATATATATATTATATATATATATATATATATATATATATATATATACATAATATATATAATATATATATATATATATATATATATATATATATATATATGGGTGTGTGTTTGATTTTGTTTATGTATTATATATGTAGTTGTAATTGTATGCATATGTATGTATGAATGCATGTATGTATGTATACATGTGTGTGCTTGCATATGTTTATGTAGTAGAATATATATATATATTGTGTATGTATGTATAATTGCAGTCAACAGTTTAATATATTTGTTATTCTTTCCTATGGCAGGAAAACATGGCAACTATATAAAGAGATTGCTGAAGGCATTTCATCAAAGATGTCTTCTCAATATCCTGCATGTCAAAGATGTGTGGATGTACGTGTATCTGTGGGTGTGTGTGTGAGTGTGTATGGTGTGTGTGTGTGTGTGTGTGTGTGTGTGCATTCTTTTACTCTTTTAATCTTTTACCTGTTTCAGTCATTTGACTGTGGCCATGCTGGAGCACCGCCTTTAGTCGAACAAATCGACCCCAGGACTTATTCTTTGGAATCCTAGTACTTATTCTATCGGTGTCTTTTGCCGAACCGCTAAGTTATTGGGACATAAACACACCAACATTGTTTGTCAAGCAATGGTGGGAGCACAAACATAGATTCACAAATATATACATACATGTGTGTGTGTGTGTGTGTGTGTGTGTGTGTGTGTGCGCTTATGTGTGAGTATGTATGTATATATGTATATTTTCTAGCTTTTTTATTCCTCGATCATTAGGCTGTGGCCATGCTGGAGCACTGCCTTGAAGAATTTTTAGTCAAATGAATTGACCCCGGTACTTTTATTTATTTTTAAGCCGGGTACTTACTTTATTGAGGTCATTTGTTGAACCAGTAAGTTGTGAGGATGTAGACACTAACATCAGTTGTCAAGCAGT
>NC_043007.1:11993741-12026241 GCF_006345805.1 Octopus sinensis
GAGATTCAAACCTGTGATCCCTTGGCCATAAGTCCATTGCTCTAACCACTAGACCATGTGCCTCCACTCTGTCTCATTAGTGTGGGTTTAATATCACACTTATGCCATGCCAACTCCAGTGGGTCGGACATGTAGTTCAAATGGACGACGCGTGTCTACCAAAGATGATCTTCCCTGAGCTGGCTTCTGGAGCAAGAAATCCTGGAAGGCCACTGAAGGGATACAAGAACAGCCTGAAGACTTCCTTTGAGGCCTGCAGCATTTCAGCCCATGGCAGGGAATTGCTTCCTTCTGACCATAGTGCCTGGCGTTCAGCTGTCCAAAAGGGTGTTAGGCTGTTCGAGGAAAAGTGCCTTAAGAACCTGGACCAGAAGTGACAAGCCCGAAAAGAGAGGATCTCACCCCTGTTTCTGCTGTTACTGACCAATGACCCAACTCAACATGTGAACATTTGCAAACAACTGCTGGCAAATCCTCAAGATGCCTGTTTTATGTGTCGAATTATAACTGAGGATGAAAAATGGATCCATTTTTATAATCCTAATAAAAGAAATCAGTGGCTTTGTTCAAGCCAGGCTTCATAACCTGTTGTCAAATAAGAGTGCTTTGAACAGAAGCTTGTGTTGTGTGTATACATACATACATGTGTGTATGTATGTGTGCATGTAATACGTATATAATAAGCTACTTTCACTTTCCATTTGC
Organism: Octopus sinensis; assembly: GCF_006345805.1. Taxonomy (NCBI): domain Eukaryota; kingdom Metazoa; phylum Mollusca; class Cephalopoda; order Octopoda; family Octopodidae; genus Octopus; species Octopus sinensis. The sequence continues at coordinate 11,994,447 of NC_043007.1, forward strand.
CAGTTCTACCCACAAAGCTTTGGTTGGCTCAAGATTATAGTAAAAGACACTTGCCCAAGGTGCCATGCAGTGGAACTGAACTCAAGACCACAAGGACGATAAGCAAGTTCCTTAACCACCCCTGCATCTATATCATCATCATCATCATCGTTTAACGTCCGCTTACTATGCTAGCATGGGTTGAACGATTTGACTGGGGTCTGGGAAACCAGGAGACTGCACCAGGCCCAGTCTGATCTGGCAGTGTTTCTACAGCTGGATGCTCTTCCTAACGCCAACCACTCCATGAGCGTAGTGGGTGCTTGTTACATGCCACCGGCACAGGTGCCAGGCGAGGCTGGCAACAGCCATGATTGGTTGGTGCTTTTTATGTACCACCGGCACGGAGGCCAGTTGAGGCGGTGCTGGCAACGGCCACGTTCGGATGGTTCTTTTATGTACCACTGGCACTGGTATCACAACTACAATTTCCATTGATTTTTGACCGATTTTGATTTCATAAAAAATATTTAAAAAACACCAACCTAGATCATATCCAATAGCAACCAGTTCAGAACAATTAGCAAGAATTTGGTCTCAGCATCCTTTAACATAATTCTTTACTATGATTTTTACATCATCAACTATAAAAGACTCCATCAGAAAATTCTTATAAATGTAGTTTAGCCAATATATACATTGTGAAATATTTTCATCAGACTTCATTATCAAGTTTGATCAGTCAATTTACTTCAATCAATCTAATGATATCTTTAACAAAATCAGTGTGATCAATATATATAGATTGACCTGCTTCTCTAATCAAAGTAAAAAATCGATCACCACTTAATTGTTAAAAGTATTTTAGCAAATCATATTTGTTTGTGGACATTTAACTATTATTATCAACATCATCATTATTTTATTATCATTCTTCTTGTTATTATTATCATTGTTGTTGTTCTTGTTGCTGCTGCTTGTTTGTTTGTTGAGCGAAGCGGTCTTCGTCCCAGAGCTCGCAAGATCGTGCCTCTATAGTGGGAGAAGTCCGAAACGTGGTCCTTTGCTATTCGTAAGACCCGCAAAAGAGAAAGCAGGTCAACCCCCGACACCGAGAGCATCGACGGATGGATGAATGCGCATCCAGGCTCAGTGGTTGCGTAGGAAGTCGGGGACAAGAAACAGGAAGAAAGAGTGAGGGAAAGTAGGGGCGAAAGAGTACAACAGGGGTGGCCACCACCCCTGCCAGAGCCTCGTGGAGCTTTAGGTGTTTTTGCTCAATAAACACACACAACGCCCGGTCTGGGAATCGAAATCGCGATCCTCTGACCGCGAGTCCGCTGTCCTAACCACTGGGCCATTGTACCTCCACTGCTGTTGCTGCTGCTGTTGTTGTTGTTCTTGTTGTTGTTGCTTTGTGAACAGCGAGCTGGCAGAATCGTTAGCAAGCTGGGCAAAATGCTTACCAGTAGTTTGTCCGACTTCATGTTCTGAGTTCAAATTCAGCCAGGGTTGACTTCACTTTCCATCCTTTCTGGGCCGATAAAATAAGTACTAGTTGAGTATTGAGATTGATATAATCAACATACCTACTTCCCCAAAATTTGCTGGCCCTGTGCCAAAATTATTATTACATGATGAAAACTCTCAGTTTATTTTGCTGGGTATGTTAAAAAGTGTCAGCTGTCCACAGCCAGCAGACTAAGGTGACACTTGTTTACTGGTCATGCTTCAAGAACCCTGTGAAGAATTCTTGCAGTTCCAAGCAATGCTGATTTTTGTAGGTGTTCTACCTTTACGTTTGTACCAATCTTTTTGAGCCATATTAGTTGTTGAGTGCTGATAATTCCAAGCGCACCAACTACTAATGGCATCACTTCTACTCACCTCATTGACCACAACCTTTGTATTTTCCTCTTCATATTGTTGTAGTTGTTCAGTTTTTCTTCTTCTTTCATTTTGATCCTGTTGTCACTGGGACATGCTACATCGATTATCATGCAAGTTCTTTTCTTTTTTATTCACTACAACAATGTCTAGCTGCTGGCAAGGTTGTCTCCTCTTGTTTCTCTTGTACATAATGACTCTTGAGCCACTACTATACAAACTGGAGGCAGTGAGAGGTATCTCATGTGACCTAGGATGTGGGAGATGTGTGTCAGCATATGCCAATGACATCACCATAGTGGCATCGGATCATAAACACATAGAAATGGTCGGCATCACTTTCGGGGACTATGAGGTGGTTTCAGGAGTGACAATTGACCAGGGAAAATCAGTAGGCTTGTTGCTCAATACCTGGAGAAGCAAGCCCATGCTGTACAACTGGGTTGTTGGGCCCTGCATGGATGTACTGGTTAAACTGCTCATGGTCTGGTTTGGTCCAGACCTCCAGATGGACAAAAATTTGGATGAGGTAATGACCAGGGTGACTACCCTCACCCAGAAATGGACCGCGAGAAAGCTATCCCTGAAAGGTTGAGCAGCGTCCGTCATCTACTATTGCTTGACCATTGTGCCTTATCCCGGCCACCCTCTGATTATGCTGGAGCATATAGTCTTCTGCTTCTTGTGAAAGGGAGGCATCCTGATGGTCAGGTGGTCTATCTGCTGTCAGCACCCAATGTGTGGTGGCCTGGGCATGCTGTGGCTAATGATGTGCAAACATCTCTAGTGCTTCCTTGACGGTGAACAGGTGTGGTCGACATTTGCTAGATACATATTTCTGTGACTAGTTTCTTTAACAAAGCTGCAGTCCTGGTTACAAAAAGCAGTGGGGGGGGGAGCATTTGGAAAGTGGAATGTCTTCAAGTACTCACAGCCCTCAGCCAATTGGACAGTGCGATAGGTGGAACATCCACTTTAGCTTTTTATAGTGGATAAGTGGAGGAAAAGTGCAACAAGGTCCTTGAGGAGACCTTGGGCATCAAAGAAGATGAGCTAGTTGCTCTTTTCTGGAGAACTTTTGGGTCGGGAACAATGGATAATTTCCAAAAATCTCTGGCCTGGCAGTGCTATAATGGAACTTTGCCTATTCAAGATAAACTTTACAGGCACGGAAATGCCATCAGCCAAGCATGTCCAAGATGCATGCAGGACAACGAGAGAGTCCTGCATGCACTCATCCAGTGCCTGAGTATTGCTGACCTATGGGTTTATATCGAACACCTGATGTCACGTGTGGGACAGATCCAATTGTCAACTGAATCATCGTGAAGATCACCCAGCTACCTTCCTTAAACTGGGAAGGAAAGGCTGTTTTTATATGCCTGGTGGCCATGGTGAAAGAAGTTGTATGGTGGACAAGATTGAAGGGGCAGAAGACAAACACTTTTCTCTTTGGTCAATCCCTGATGAAATTCTTCAAGTTTCACTTGAAAGGGAAAATAAGGGCAGAGAGGGAAGAGTTGTATTCTAACCAGTTTGCTGAAACGTGGATGAAAGTGGTGAGAATGGTGCGAGAGAATGGGCCTGCCCTGAGCATATGCCTGTAGTTGGAAAAGAGGAAAGAAAAATGGCACCTGCCCCAAAAGTCAGGGTAGCCATGGTTTTTTATGGGGGTTTTCCATGAGCAGCCCTCGATCATCTCCTCCCTATTGAGGATCACACATTATTGATTTTTTTTTTTAATTTTGTTAGTCTTGTTTACATGCAAAACCCTCACAACAACACACGCTCACACACATACACACATTCTTTGTTTTGTTCTGTGCTGTCCATAATGTTTTTCTTAATGTAAACCTTTATGGTTAATAAAGAAAACAGTATTATTATTATTATTATTATTATTATTATTATTATTATTATTATTATTATTATTGTTATATCGACCCCAGGACTTATTCTTTGTCAGCCTAGTACTTATTCTATCGGTCTCTTTTGCCAAACCGCTAAGTTACGGAGACGTAAACTCACCAGCATTGGTTGTCAAGCGATGTTGGGGGGGGGGACAAACACAACACACAAACATACACATATATATATATATACATATATACGACAAGCTTCTTACAGTTTCCGTCTACCAAATCCACTCACAAGGCTTTGGTCAGCCTGAGGCCATGGTAGAAGACACTTGCCCAAGGTACCACACAGTGGGACTGAACCCAGAACTATGTGGTTCGTAAGCAAGCTACTTACCACACAGCCACTCCTATTATTACTATTATTTTTTTTTCCTTCTTTCTTCAAAGTTTCTTCCATTTCTTGCCGAGTGTTTTCCCTACACCTAGGACAGAGAAGCTCATTGTATGAAGCTCATTTCCAGATTACACATGCAAATTCACAGGTAAAATATGCATTTATAAAAATTAATAAATAAATAAATTCATGAACAGATGTTGTTTTCACAGTGATAATGCTCTTCTCAGTACATGAGCCGTTCCAGTTAAGACGATTTTTTGCACTTCCTGTAGGTATGGTAAGCCTGGTATCATTTACAAATAGGTTTCAGTACCTTTTTTTATCATTCCTAGAGATCCTACAATCACTGGTACTGTAGTCGCCTTGAGATGCCACATTTTTTCAATTTCTATTAGCAGGTCTTTATATTTACTGATCTTGTCAAATTCTTTCGCTGCTATATTGTGATCACAAGGATTACTCATGTCAATTAATAAAAACACCTTTTTTGTTTGATCTTTTATAATAATATCCGGTTTATTAGCTTTTATAGTTTTATAGTTTAAAGTGGGAAAGCTTTTCATATTCCTTTCTTGAGATATTTTATTATTATTATTGTTATTATTATTATTATTATTATTATTATTATTATTATTATTATTATACTGTAGTTTTATTTTTATAGCATGCTTTCACTTCACTACGGAGCACAGCTGTGTGCTTTGAGTATGTGCTGTGATTTGCTGTGATGCTCTTATGGTTACTGTATTGAAAGTGTTTTGCGTAGGATGTGTGCAGTCCCCAGTAGTGCAATTTTCTGTATGTTATATATATATATATATATATATATGATTATTATTGTTATTCTTCTTCTTCTTCTTCTTCTTCTTCTTCTTCTTCTCTTCTTCTTCTCTTCTCTTCTCTCTTCTTCTTCTTCTCTTCTTCTTCTTCTTCGTCATCTCTTCTTCTTCTTCTTCTTCTTCTTCGTCGTCTCTTCTTCTTCTTCTTCTTCTTCTTCTTCTTCTTCTTCTTCTTCTTCTTCTTCTTCTTCTTCTTCTTCTTCTTCTTATTCTTCTTCGTCGTCTTCTTCTTCTTCTTCTTCTTCTTCTTCTTCTTCTTATTATTATTATTATTATTATTATTATTATTATTATTATTTATTGTTTTTGCACAGCTCTAACACTGGAGATGTACTACAGTGCCAGCTGTTCCCTACCGATGAACTAAGGTAACACCCCTTAGTTTTCAAGCACCATCTGGAGTATTCAATTGGTTCCAAGCAGTGCTGCTTTCTGCAAGTGCTCCACCTTTATGGCAGCCCCTATTTGTTCCATGTACTATTATTATTATTACTACTACTACTACTACTACTACTACTACTGCTACTGCTGCTACTACTACTACTGCTACTACTACTCCTATTATTATTATTAATATTATTATTATTGTTGTTGTTGTTGTTGTTGTTATTGTTATCATTATTATTATTATTTTATGTTTGACTTTTGCTTTACATTTGTACAAGTTGACTCCAAGTCTCACCCAGAGACCTCAAGAGACAACAAGTTATACCTAGGGTGCCATATATTTGGTTTGTACATAGTGTTGTTCTAGAGAATGTTTAAGATGCCATAAGAAAATTGTGTTTGTTTTAAAACTTGAGGTTACATACAAAGTATTTTGTGTAGGATATAGGCAGTTCGATCATCATCATCATCATCATTATTATTATTATTATTAGTATTATTACTATTCTAGTGCATGCTAATTTAGTTAGCAGGTACTTTATCTTGAAATTTGGTGACAACAAATGTACTTTCCAAGTTTCAAATCCAATTTATTACATTCTTTTAGGAAGCATTTTGGGTGTTGTGCCAAGTGCACAAATTGCTACAGGAATAATTGTTGTTCACAGTCTTTTCAGTTCTCTGGCTGCATCCGGATATTTCTCAAATTCTTCAAATAGTTTGGTATCAACTCTGCTATCATTGGCAATTGCAAAATCTATGATTCTTACTCTCTTATTCTATTGGTCTCTTTTGCCAAACTGCTAAGTTACGGGGACATAAACACACCAACATCGGTTGTCAAGCGATGTTGGGGGGACAAACACTGACACACATACACATACACATACATATATATATACATATATACGACAGGCTTCTTTCAGTTTCCATCTACCAAATCCACTCACAAGGCTTTGGTCAGCCCAAGGCTATAGTAGAAGACACTTGCCTAAGTGGGACTGAACCCAGAACCATATGGTTCATAAGGAAGCTACTTACCACACAGCCGCTCCTACGCTCTATTTATTTCGTCTTCTAAAATCATAACTGGCTTTCTTGCTTCAACAGTATGGTCAGTCTTTATGAGGCAATCCCACCTGTTCTTGTAATTCTCATTTTCAATCGTTGGCCTCTGGTTCATGTTCATACCACTTTTCTATTATTTTGAAGCCACATGCTTGGCTAACAACCAAATGCATTCTTTTGACTCTTTTGCCTAAACAGTCATGCCTGCACTTTATACTCCTTTCATGCTAGTATATTGCACTCACCCAAAAGGTGGTTGATATTTTTATCTTCTTTCCTGCAGATTCTACATTTGCTGTCTGACTGAGTTTTATCAATTCATTTCTTAATTAAATCTGTTCTAATGACTTGTTCCTAAAGTTAGCAATTCAGTCTCTAGTTTCAAGTTCCTGTCCATCAACCAGAGCCATCGTTCTTTACTTCCAGCATTCTCATTTTGTTGCATGAATTGGCCATGTAGTTCCATTTTTTCCATTTGTTCTGTTTATCTTCCTTGTGCTTTTATGCTGAGTAGTGATCGCATTGGTGGTGATATACTGGATGGACTGTGTTTATGTATAATCGTGTTGTATTATTGTTTTTACTGTTTACACAACCTGCACAACACAATCAATGTCCAGCAGAATAACACATTTCACACACCACATAATCTATACAACAAATGAATAAAATACGCGATATAACATAAAAAATGGCAAACACTAAATCTACAACAAGGGAAATTATGTCATTATCATCATCATCATTATTGTCGCCATCATCATCACCATTTTCATCTTCATCATCATCATTATCTTTGTCATCATTATTGTCACCATCATCATCACCATTATCATCATCGTCATCATCATCATCATCATCATCATTCTCATTATCATCCTCATCATCATCATCATCATCATCATTGTCACCACCATCATCATCATCATCATCATTATCTTTGTCGTCGTCATCATCATTGTCACCATCATCATCACCATTCTCATTATCATCCTCATCCTCATCATTATTATTTTCGTCATCATTGTCACCATCATCATCACCATTCTCATTATCATCCTCATCCTCCTCATCATCCTTATTATTTTCGTCATCATTATCATTATCATCATCATCATCATCATCATCATTTAACGACTACTTTTCCATGCTTGCATGGGTCAGATGAAATTAGTTGTGACAGATTTTTCTACAGCCTGATGCCCTTCTTGTCACCAAGCGTCACCTGTTTTAAAGCAAGCAATATTTCCCCAAGACTACAAATGAACAACATTGCTCGTATTAACATGATGTCAATACAACAGTACACACAAACATACACACATACGACAGGCTTCGTACAGTTTCCATCAACCAAATCCACTCATACAGTTTTAGTTGGACAGGGGCCATAGTAGGAGGAACTTGCCCAAGGTACCACACACTGAGATAGAACCTGAGACCACATTGTTAAGAAGCTTCTGACAATAATAGCCATGCCTGTCCAAAATGTATCATAAAAATGCAATTCTATAGATTAAAAAAAATACTGCATAATACACTTCAGCAATACAGAAGTCCATCAGGTGATGAAGTTACTCTTTTACTTGTTTCAGTCACTTGACTGTGGCCATGTTGGAGCACCGCCTTTTAGTCAAGCAAATTGACCTCAGGTCTTATTCTTTGTAAGCCTAGTACTTATTCTATTCTATCGGTCTCTTTTGCCAAACCACTAAGTTACGGGGACGTAAACACACCAGCATCAGTTATCAAGCAATGTTGTAGAGACAAACACACACGCAAAACATATACATACACACACACACACACACAACACATATATATATATATATATATATATATATATACATATATATATATATATATTATATATATATATATATATATATATATATATGTGTGTGGGCTTCTTTCAGTTTCCGTCTACCAAATCCACTCACAAGGCTTTGGTCGGCCTGATGCTATAGTAGAAGACACTTGCCCAAGGTGCTATACAGTGGGCCTGAACCCGGAACCATGTGGTTCATAAGCAAGCTACTTACAACACAGCCACTCCTATGCCTATTGATGCTTTCATAAAGCTGTCTTGTGGTGGTTAAGAAAGAGTATATGCTACGTGGGTTGTGTTATATTACTGGATGCAGTTGTGTAAATTGTGAGGCTTTTCAAAACTCATCATGCTAGTAATTCCAAAATATACTAAAGAAAATCTGAAAATAAAATATAAGAAAACAACACTCCATGGCCAATATCCTGCAAGGCTTGATTGACAGAAAGAAGCCACTGTTAAAGACAACAGAAGTTCAAATGCTCTGGGCTAAAAGCAGAAACAGAAAATCTCTATTTAGATGTGCAGTACCAATGCCTCGTCACAAATAATTGCAAAAATGAAACCGTAATATTACAAAAAAAAAACTAAGATCAAGCGAGTGCAACACAAATCAACAGAAGGAAGCAGTTTAGCATAGACATCATTAACCCTTTTGTTACCATATTCCTCTTGAAATATGCAGGCTTTGTTTCAATTGATTTTGAAAATAATTAAGAATTTTGGGAAGTAACATTGTCATTATTAAGCTGGTGTTTGGAATATAAATTAACATGAGATTCCGATGGAAGGCTTTTTAATTTGGATCACTTTGAAACGGGAATTTTGTATGATTGAATGAGGAGTGGTCACAGCAGGTGTAATATGAAAAGGGTGAAGCTGGCAATTATGTTCACTGAGTAATATGCCAACACTTCAATGGATAATTAGTTTTATAAACATATATCAAACATGATACATGATAACAATCTGGCCACAATCATGAGAAACATTCGGACTGATAATGAAATCCAAGCAATTTATTCAGATAAAATGATAATAATAATAATAATAATAATCTTTACTCTTTACTCTTTTACTTGCTTCAGTCATTTGACTGTGGCCATGCTGGAGTACCGCCTTTAGTCAAGTAAATCGACCCCAGGACTTATTCTTTGGAAGCCTAGTACTTATTTTGTCGGTCTCTTTTGCCAAACCGCTAAGTTACGGGGGCATAAACACACCAGCATTTGTTGTCAGGTGATCTTGGGGGCACAAACACAGACACACAAACATATACGCACGTACATGCACATATACATATATACATATATATGACGGGCTTCTTTCAGTTTCCATCTACCAAATCCACTCACAAGGCTTTGGTCAGCCCGAGGCTATAGTGGGACTGAACCTGGAACCATGTGGTTTGTAAGCAAGCTACTTACCACAGAGCCACTCCAACGCCTATAATGATAATGGAATGATAATGAAATCCAAGCAATTTATTCAGATATAATAATAATAATAATAATAATAATAATAATATAATAATAATAATAAAGGATGGAACAAAAATGCCTGTAATCTAATAGATATCTTGATCTCTTCTGATCAAAACACTTCATGGGCAGAAATAGTAAAAAAACTCTGATAAAATAGAGAGATCTTGAAATTAAAATATGTAGGATGTGATCCATGAAAGCGAAACCATTTCCAATAATAATTGAAACATTAGGTATGAAGAAGACAACCATAAACTAAAGCGAAATTTATAGGAGGGATCCCAACTCTACATAGTATCCAAGGAACAGCCTTGTTTGGCACAGGCCCTCATCCTATGCTAGACACTTTCAATTCAGTAGAACTTGCAGTCACCATCCAATAAGACATCTCGAACAACACATACTCTTTGTAATCACCACCAAATATCAAAATATATTTCAAACAGCTATTGTTCAATAAAATAGCTCAATAAAGATTCTTTCATTGTGAAGGTGAATGAACTAGTGGTTAGGGTATTTGTTTCATGATTATACTGTCATAGTTTCAATTCCTGGACTGGGCATTATATTATGTCCTTGGACAAGTCATTCCATTTCATGTTGTTTTGATCTACTCAGTTGTAAATGAGTACCAGCTGAGTATGGGTACAGTGATCAAGAGAGTCTACTGAGGTAGACTCAAACAATTAGTGAAAGCATAGTACACGTTACTAAGTTATACTCACTAGTAGGCTACAGCAACATGAAATGAGGTGCATTGCTCAAGGACATAATGTGTTGCCTAGTCCAGGAATTGAAACCATCATCATCATCTTCATCATCTTTTAACGTCCGCTTTCTATGCTGGCATGAGTTGGATGGTTTGACTGAGGACTGCAGCCACATGGCTGCACCAGGCTCCAATCTGATCTGGCAGAGCTTCTACAGCTGGATGCCCTTCCTAATGCCAACCACTCTGAGAGTGTAGTGAGTGCTTTTAGTGTCACCGGCACAAGGGCCAATCAGGCAGTGCTGGCAACAACCATGTTCAAAAAGTGTTTTCTACGTGTCATCTGCACAGGAGCCAGTCCAGCGACACTGGCAAGGACCTCGCTCAATGTTGTCTTTTACATGCCACTGGCACAAGTGCCAGTAAAGCAACTCTGGTAATGATCATGCTCAAATGGTGCTTTTTACATGCCACTGGCAACTATCATTCACTTGGATGGTGCTCTTAGATCTGGTCAGTGGCCCTCAGCAGGTTGTCCCATAGAAACCTCCAGTTGTCTTCCACATCATGTGATGTTATATCCCCTTCTATTTTGTCAAAGGCTTTGAATAATACGTCACTAAATCTATGTCCATTCACAAGATCGTTAAGCTTCCAGACCCTTCTCCTCCATGCTGGTCATCTTCTGGGTGTCCACTTAGCCCTGATCCTAAAGTCACTAACTACCAGTCCATGTTGTGGGGTACATTCTTCACATGGGAAGGTTTTGGCATTTATAAGCAGCCATCTTTCCCTTTTCCTGGCGAGGATGTAGTCAATTTGGCTAGTGTGTGTGCCAGAATGGTAGGTGACTAGGTGACTGACAGGTTTCCTGAAGTTAGTATTGCAAACCATAAGATCATTTGCATCGCAGAACTCCTGCAGCCTGGTTCCCTCCTCATTGCAGGAACCAAAACCATAGCCTCCATGTACGCCAGGGAAGCCCCCTGCATGTTGTCCAACATGTCCATTGAAGTGACCAGCCACAAAGAGAAGGTCCCTGTCATTCATCAACGGGGTAGTCTGCAAAGCACTTATTTCACATTGCTCCAGTCCACTCAACTGGCAAAAATGAGTAACGCTGTGATGGACTGGTGACCCATCCAGCTGGGGAACACATACGCCATTGAAACTGGGAAACTGGACCCATGAGCCTGGCTAGGCTTTAAAAGGGCACATTTATTTTTTTTATTTTTTACATGTGTCTGCAGAGTTCTCAGTTACTTGTATGCGAATTTCACAAGCAGGCTGTCCCATTGATCCGATCAACTGAAACCCTCGTCATGGTAAGCTACAGTGTTACCAGCAGTGGACAGTTTATCTGGTAACTGACCAGTAGTTGTACCACAGCTAAAATAAGCTTGCTGCAGGAACTTGCACCACACAACTTTGGTAACAAAATTCGACAACTTCAAGAATCTGCTATCGCTGCTAACACATACATCTTTCACAGACACAAAAAAAAAACTGATTCACTTGGTGCTTTTTATATCTTTCCTGTTGTCATGCCCTGATCTTACACTGGTTACACACTCTTTTCTGTCATGGTAGCCTATTGTTACAATCTTTTTCATACCTAATGTTTCAATTATTATTGGAAATAGTTTCACTTTCACATATCACATCCCACATATGTTAATTTCAAAATCTCTTTACTTTATCAGAGTTTTTTTACTATTTCTGCTCATGCACAATTTTGATCAGAATAGATCAAGATATCTATTAGATTATAGACATTTTTGTTCCATCCATATTATTATTATTATTATTATTATTATTATTATTATTATTGTTGTTGTTGTTGTTGTTGTTGTTGTTGTTGTTGTTGTTCTTCTTCTTCTTCTTCTTCTTCTTCTTCTTCTTCTTTTCTTCTTCTTTTTCTTCTTCTTCTTCTTCTTTTTCTCCTACTCCTCCGCCTCCCTCCTCCTCCTCATCATCATCATCCTCCTCCTTCTTCTCCTCCTCCTCCTCCCCCTCCTTCTTATTATTATTACTGTTGTTGTTGCTGCTATTACTCTTCTTCTTCTTCTTCTTCTTATTATTATTATTATTATTCTTATTATTATTATATTATTATTATCATCATTATCATTTTATCTGAATAAATTGCTTGGATTTCATTATCAGTTCGAATGTTTCTCATGATTGTGGCCAGATTGTTATCGCGAATCATGTTTGATATATGTTTATAAAACTAATTATCCATTGAAGTGTTGGCATATTACTCAGTGAACATAATTGCCAGCTTCACCCTTTTCATATTACACCTCCTGTGACCACTCCTCATTCAATCATACAAAATTCCCGTTTTAAAGTGATCCAAATTAAAAAGCCTTCCATCGGAATCTCATGTTAATTTATATTCCAAACACCAGCTTAATAATGACAATGTTACTTCCCAAAATTCTTAATTATTTTCAAAATCAATTGAAACAAAGCCTGCATATTTCAAGAGGAATATGGTAACAAAAGGGTTAATGATGTCTATGCTAAACTGCTTCCTTCTGTTGATTTGTGTTGCACTCGCTTGATCTTGGGTTTTTTTTTGTAATATTATGGTTTCATTTTTGCAATTATTTGTGACGAGGCATTGGTACTGCACATCTAAATAGAGATTTTCTGTTTCTGCTTTTAGCCCAGAGCATTTGAACTTCTGTTGTCTTTAACAGTGGCTTCTTTCTGTCAATCAAGCCTTGCAGGATATTGGCCATGGAGTGTTGTTTTGCATATTTTATTTTCAGATTTTCTTTAGTATATTTTGGAATTACTAGCATGATCAGTTTTGAAATGCCTCACAATTTACACAACTGCATCCAGTAATATAACACAACCCACGTAGCATATACTCTTTGTTAACCACCACACGACAGCTTTATGAAAGCATCAATAGGCATAGGAGTGGCTGTGTTGTAAGTAGCTTGCTTATGAACCACATGGTTCCGGGTTCAGTCCCACTGTATAGCACCTTGGGCAAGTGTCTTCTACTTTAGCATTGGGCCGACCAAAGCCTTTTGAGTGCATTTGGTAGATGGAAACTGAAAGAAGCCCATTGTATATATGTATATATATATGTATGTGTGTGTGTGTATATGTTTCTGTGTCTGCGTTTGTCCCCCCCCAACATCACTTGACAACCGATGCTGGCATGTTTACGTCCCCGTAACTTAGCGGTTCCGCAAATGAGACTGATAGAATAAGTACTAGTCTTACAAAGAATAAGACCTGAGGTCAATTTGCTTGACTAAAAGGCGGTGCTCCAACATGGCCACAGTCAAGTGACTGAAACAAGTAAAAGAGTAACTTCATCACCTGATGGACTTCTGTATTGCTGAAGTGTATTATGCAGTATTTTTTTAAATCTATAGAATTGCATTTTTATGATACATTTTGGACAGGCATGGCTATTATTGTCAGAAGCTTCTTAAGAATGTGATCTCAGGTTCTGTCTCAGTGTTTGGCACCTTGGGCAATTTCCTCCTACTTTGGCCTCTGTGCAACTAAAGTTGTATGAGTGGATTTGGTTGATGGAAAGCGTAAAGAGCCTGTCATATGTGTGTGTCATATGTGTGTGTGTTTTGAAAAGCCTCACAATTTATACAACTGCATCCAGTAATATAACACAACCCACGTAGCATATACTCTTTCTTAACCACCACACGACAGCTTTATGAAAGCACCAGCTTCATCACCAGATTTTCCTCTGTGTTTCTGAAGTGAATTATCCTGTATGGTCTTTTAAATCTGTAGGACTGCATCTAGACGATACCTCTACTTTTCCTTATTGTAGGCTTAACCCTTTTATTACCATCCCGGCTGTCTCTGTCTCTGAGTACAAATGTCTTGTTTTCATGAGTTTTGAATTAAAATCTTCCACCAAACCTTAGTCACAATTTATGTTCCTAACACTAGCTAAATGACAACTCAGTTATTTTACTAAATTCTTTCTTATATTTAAAGTAATTAAAAGAAACGCAGAGCATCTCAAAATAAATACAGTAACAAAAGGGTTATACATTAATATTTTATTATTCTCACTTATCATTCGATTTTAAAGATTAATATAAAAACACGATCCAAATAAACATCAGCTTTAAAGCTAGGTACCTCCAGATATAATACTGAACGCTTCTTGCTGATATTCCTACCATTATTCTGTGATCGTCAATTGCAGTTTATTTCTTGGAATTCGGTTTACCAATGCCATGAAAACTCCACATTTGCAGATGGAAGAATTTCTTGTGCACAACTTTCAAAGAATTCAGCAAATTTATGGCCCAGTTAGAATAGATTAGAATAGATTAAGCCAACAGTTGATTCCAATATTGGTAAATGTAATATTTATGGCCCACAGCTAACTTATTACATCAGCAAAGATCAATTCTATTGAGACAATAAGAAGAAGTGGAAGAAGAAGAAGAAGAAGAAGAAGAAGAAGAAGAAGAAGAAGAAGAAAAGCCAAAAACCTATCTCTCTAAATCATTAATCATCATCATCATCATCATCGTCATCATCATCATATCATCACCACCATTGTTGCCGTCATTGCCATCGCCATCACCATCATCATCATCATCATCATTATCCTCATCATCATCATCACTACTATCATCATCATCATCACCACATCATCATCATCATCATCACCACATCATCATCATCATCACTGCATCATCATCCCCATCATTATCATCATCGTCATCATCATCACTACCATCATCATCATCGCCCTCTTCATCATCATCATCAGCAGCAGCAGCATCACCACCATCATCATAACCATCAGCATTGTCATCATCATCATCATCACCAGCCTCTTCATCATCAGCAGCAGGAGCAGCAGCAGCAGCACAATCATCATCATTATCGTCATCATTGCCATTATTAATCATCATCCCCCATCATTGTCATCTGCAGTGCTCTCATCATCATCATAACTGTCATTGTCTACCATCGTTATCACCGTTACCAGTGCGTTCATCATCATCATCATCACCATCCTCATCCTCCTCCTCCTCCTCATCATCATCATCATCATCTCTATTGTTCTTACACCAACAGCCAGAATCATGGTGCCAAACAGTTGCCGTTCTTCGCTTTTAACAATCTCTGCTCCTCTCCCCTTCTCCCTGCCTCCCATTGTCTGATTATACTAAATAGAAAAATGGATGAATTATTTATTCTAATTAATAAAACAAGTTAATTTGACAATATTGTAATTCATGATTGGTTAAATCATGCAAATTTTTCTCATGGTATTTGTTCAGAAATACAACCAAACAAAGCCAGAAATTGCAAAAGAATCTTGAAAACTTGCTTCTTTCGTTTGTACATTAGAATTCTATAAAATAAGGAAAAAAAAAAAGAGATGAAAGTAGAAACATAATGGTGTTGGTGGTGGTGGTGGTGGTTGTGGTGGCAGTGATGGAATGCTTGGGGTCGCGGCAGTAGTGGCAACAACAGTTGTAGCAGCAGTGGCAGCAGTTGTGGTGGTGGTGGTGGTGGTCATGGTACTAGTGATGGTAGTAATGGTGGTTGTAGTAGTAGTTGTAGTGACAGTGGTTAGTGATGACGATGATAATGATGACGACAACAATAAATAATGAAAATAGTAATAATAATGATGATGATGATGATAATGATAATAATAATGATAATAATAATAATAATAATAATAATAATAATAATCAACAATAATAATAATAATAATAATTAACAATAATAATAATAATAATTAACAATAATAATAATAATAATAATAATAATAATGATAAACAACCCTTATTCAAAGACCATTTGAGCCAGGTGGGCTACTCAACCAGAAGAAAATTCTAACTGGGCCCCACCTGCAAGGTCATGTGCTGTTTATCTTGATATGAGATCACCATGTCATGCACGTATGGTTGCAATGAATGTGCCTGGTGTACCCTTATCAGACAGGTAGTCATGATGGGTATATATTGGGTTTCAAATATCTGTACCCCAGTGTCACTTTGACTGCATGTATTAGTCTCTCATTTAATAATAATAATAATAATAATAATAATAATAATAATAATAATGGTGATGTTAATGATGATAATAATGATAATAATGATGATGATGATAGTAAACAACCCTTATTCAAGGACCATTTGTGCAGGGTGGGCTACTCGACCTGAAGAAAATTCTAACTGGGCCCCACCTGCAAGGTCATGTGCTGTTTATCTTGATATAAGATCACCATGTCATGCACATATGTTTGCAATGCATGTGCCTGGTGTACCCTTATCAGACGGGTAGTCATGATGGGTATATATTGGGTTTCATATATTTGTACCCCAGTGTCACTTTGATTGCATGCACTGCTCTCTCACTCAATAATAATAATAATAATGGTAATAACAACAACACAACAACAATAATAATAATAATGCTGATGATAATAATAATAATGATGATAATGATGATGATGATGATAATAGTGATGATGATGGTTGTGGTTGTGGTGGTAACAGTGGTGGTGATGGAAGTGGTCGTAATGGTGATGACAACAAAGATGATGATTATGATGATGATGATGATGCTGATGATAATAACATGATGATGATGATGATGGTGGTGGTGGTGGTGGTGGTGGTGGTGGTGGTGGCGGCGGTGGTGGCGGTGGCGGTGGTGGCGGCGGCGGCGGCGGCATTAATAAATTAATTGCAAAGACAAACGCATATGAAAAATGAGCTAGCAGATGGGAACAGAAACCTCTGCATAGCAAGTATGTGGCTCGTAGCAAACAAGCTGATGTCGACCAGAAACACACACATCAATGGTTACGAAGCTCAGGGCTAAAAGCAGAGAGTGAAAGTTTCATATTAACTGCTCAAGACCAAAGCTTATTAACCCGTAACTACCACGCCAGTGTGATAAAAAATGGAGCTGACCCAAAATGCCAATTCTGTTACGGTGAGATTGAAACTATAGACCACCTAATCTCAAGGTGTAGAGTCTTAGCACCTATAGAATATAAAGCAAAACATGACAGAGGCGGCCAGTATTTACACTGGACAATATGTCGGTATTATAAAATGAAAACTGCTGACAAATAGTATAAATACCATCCTGAAGCTGTGACTGAGGGAGAAAATGTATCAATTCTCTGGGACTTCTCCATGCATACCAACAAAACTATAAAAGCTAATAAACCGGATATTATTATAAAAGATCAGACAAAAAAGGTGTGTTTATTAATTGACATGAGTATTCTTTGCGATCACAATATAGCAGCAAAAGAATTTGACAAGATCAGTAAATATAAAGACTTGCTAATAGAAACTGAAAAAATGTGGCATCTCAAGGCGACTACAGTACCAGTGATTGTAGGATCTTTAGGAACGATAAAAAAAGGTACTGAAACCTATTTGAAAATGATACCAGGCTTACCATCCCTACAGGAAGTGCAAAAACTCGTGTTAACTGGAATGACTCATGTACTGAGAAGAGCATTATCGGTGTGAAAACAACATCCATTCATGAATTTATTTATTCATTAATTTTTTTAAATGCATATTTTACCTGTGAATTTGCATGTGTAATCTGGGAATGCATATAATGAGCTTCTCTGCCCTAGGTGTACGGAAAACACTTGGCGAGAAATGGAAGAAAATTTGAAGAAAGAATAAAATAATAATAATAATAATAATAACAACAATAATAATAATAATAATAATAATAATAATAATAATAATCTTTTCTACTCTAGGCACAAGGCCCGAAATTTGTGGGGAGGGGGCCAGTCGATTAGATCAACCTCAGTACGCAACTGGTACTTAATTTTTATCGACCCCGAAAGGATGAAAGGCAAAGTTGACCTCGGCAGAATAATGATGATGATGGTTTCATTTATTTGCTAAAGGGCAAGAAATAGAAACAAAATTGAAAGAAGATAATAATAATAATAATAATAATAATAATAATAATAATAATAACAACAACAACGTTTCTCTAAAAGAAATGGATAAACTTTCAAAATACAAAGACCTGGAAATAGAGGTAACTCGAATGTGGAATCTAAAAACAGAAACAATTCCTATCATAGTGGGCGCATTAGGTATGATAAAAAAAATATTCAGACAAATACATAACAAAACCACCAGGACTTACAAATATATATAACATACAGAAAATTGCACTACTGGGCACTGCACACATCCTATGCAGAACACTTTCAATACAGTAACCATCAGAGCATCACAGCAAACCACAGCACATACCCAAGGCACACAGAACTGCGCTCGGTAGTGAAGTGAAAGCACACTATAAAAATAAAACTACTGAATAATAATAATAATGATAATAATAATAATGATAATAATAATAATAATAATAATAATAAATAATAATAATAATAATAATAATAATGATGACAACGATGACGCATTCACTGCTGAGCAGCAGATATGGTTTTTGGTATCATTAATCAATAAGGGGCAACACAAGTTTGAACTCAGCAATCTGATATACAAGAATTAAGGAATAGTCATAGTAAATTGCTGTGGGATTGGAATGTACTGCTTTGCATCATTACAGCTAGACTTGTTTCTAGAATACAACATTTAATTTTGAATATTTCATCAAGCCACTGAAGATATAAATGAAATATGCAGAGCAAAGCAAAGAAAGGAAAAAACAACTAAAAACAAACGTATAAAAATAAGCAATAAAACATGTAGAAATCTAGATTATTAAAAGAAGATTTATTCAGACTATATATAATAAAGAATTTTTCAATAACAGCACATATCCTTCAGCTATTAATTTGCAGAGCAGTTCAGAGCTGTTGGCCTCCAATAAATTATTCCAGCCTCATTCTATGAATTATAGATGCTTAAACAAGTCCTTTAGAGACCACGCAACAATCTTTTCTTTTACAAACCATCATTTCACACTGTTAAATCTTTACTTCATCAAAATTTAGTATATTCCCCAAAGCTTAGAGAAGTTAAGTATTTTTATTCACATCTACATGCTAGATTTTTCACCACTTTCCATATATTTGGTAAACGTATAAAATTACTGTTGTTTCTTTAAAAGTAATGTTATATAAGTTATTTTTCTTACTAGAAATAGATAAACAATTTAATTTGAACCAGCCTAAAAATATTTTATCAGAAAATATTTAGAGAACTGAACTGAAAAAGACAAATCATAGCTGTTACGATACTGTTGGCACAAAAACTATAATTTTAGGTTTGAGGTGAGTGCAATACTAGTCAAAAGTACAAATATGGATTTTTTTAAGAATAGCTGTGTGGTTAAGAAGCCAGCTTTGCAACCACGTGGTTTCAGGTTCAGTTTCATTGTGTGGCTTCTAGACCAAGCACCTTATAATATAAACCATATATATTTCTTTATTGCCCACAAGGGGCTAAACATAGAGGGGACAAACAAGGACAGACAAAGGAATTAAGTCGATTACTTCAACCCCAGTGCGCAACTGGTACTTTATTTATCGACCCCGAGTTTCTACAGATGGATGCCCTTCCTAATGCCAACCACTCCGAGAGTATAGTGGGTCCTTTTATGTGCCACCAGCACGAGGGCCAGTCAGGTAGTACTGGCAATGGCCATGCTCAAATGGTGCTTTTATGTACCACCTGCACAGCCAGTCCAGCAGCATTGGCAATGATTTTGCTCAAATGTTTTTTCACGTGCCACCAGCACAAGTGCCAGTAAGGCAACGCAGGTAATGATCATGCTTGAATGGTGCTTTTTATGTGTCACCAGCATGGAGGCCAGTTTGTTGCTCTGGCAATGATCACGCTTGTATTGTACTCTTAGCACTCTGGATGTTAAAAAAATAAAAAATAAAGGGTTAGCTAGGTTAAATTTTATTTGTGAAATACTGTTTTGAATTTGCTGCAGAAAATGGTTTGTGTCTGTGATGGTGAGTGGGGGGGGCACTAGGAATGTGGCCTTAGCCCCAAGGGGGCAGAAGCCTGAAAAAGTTTGGGAACCACTGATCTATTGCATAAGCCAGTGGTGTAGCTAGGATCAGGGGCAATGGTGGGACAAGTCCTAGCCAGGTGGCACTTTTGTGGAGGTGGGACTTATGGGTCTATGAATAAACCTGTATAGGGACTTACTGGCACGTGAAAAACAACATTTGAGCAAGGTCATTGCCAGTGCCGCTGGACTGGCTCCTGTGCAGGTGGCATGTAAAAGCACCCACTGCACTCTTGGAGTGGTTAGCATTAGAAAGGGCATCCAGCTGTTGAAACTCTGCCAGATCACGACTGGAACCTGGTGCAGCCTTCTGGCTCGCCAGTCCTCAGTCAAACCGTCCAACCCATGCCAGCATGGAAAGCAGACGTTAAACGATGAGGAGGAGGAGGAGGAATTAATATGCAGGTCCACTCCAGTGAAATAGGAATCAAAGGGGTCCATAGATCAAAAACAGTTGAGAACCATTGGTCAAGCTGCTGTTGTACAGACAGATATTTTAAACTGTAGCCATTCATCAACCCCCTCAAGTCTCTGCCCCACAGACGTCTGTCTCCTCTCACTTGCCTTTTCCACCACTAACACTACAGTAGCCTCTGTTTGTTAGATGTCAGACGTTTTTGGCACTCTCTTACTCTTTTACTTGTTTCAGTCATTTGACTGCGACCATGCTGGAGCACCACCTTTAGTCGAGCTAATCGACCCCAGGACTTATTCTTTGTAAGCCCAGTACTTATTCTATCGGTCTATTTTGCCGAACCGCTAAGTAACGGGGAGGTAAACACACCAGCATCGGTTGTCAAGCAATGCTAGGGGGACAAACACAGATACACAAACACACACACACATACATATATATATATACATATATATACGACAGGCTTCTTTCAGTTTCCGTCTACCAAATCCACTCACAAGGCATTGGTCGGCCCGGGGCTATAGCAGAAGACACTTACCCAAGATGCCACGCAGTGGGACTGAACCCGCAACCATGTGGTTGGTTAGCAAGCTACTTACCACACAGCCACTCCTGCGCCTATGTTGTTTTAGTACTACCGCTTTGGTTCGATGCTGATTTGTTTGACATCAAATTCTGTGATGTTTCTCTCTACACACTCTCCCTTTTTCTCTCTCTACATATATATATATACACCTATGTTTATGTGTGTGAATATTTAGTTATGTTTGTATGTATAATATCACTATCTTTTCCTCTTTCTCTCTTCCTCTCTCACTCTATCTGTACATGTATATTTCTACACATGCATGCATGCACATGTGTGTGTGTTTGTGTGTGTTTACCTTCAATGCTACATACACACACACACACACACACGCACACACACACACACATGCATACATACATATATATATATATATATATATTTGTGTGTGTGTGTATTAGGCTGTCCGGAAAGTTTTGAGTATTTTTATAAAATGCAAAAAGAGATATAAAAAAATTGACCTTTCAATAAATTTTATTCAATGAAATAATTTCCATTATTTTTAATGACCTTTCCCATCTTCAGGCAATTTAAATACTCCATCAGTATAAAATTTGACTGGTTTTGAAAAAAAAAACAGTTATCCAGAAGCATGTTGACTGCATCTTAAATCGTCAACTCTTTTTCCTTGCAATGAGTTCTGTAGAGACAAAAACATGTGATAGTCGGATGGCGCAATATCAGGAGAATATAGTGGATGGGGTAAAAGATCTCAGCCAAGTTCATGTAACTTTCTTTGGTTAGCCAAAGACACATGTGTTCAGGCATTGTCTTGTTTGGAACAATACCCCTTTCCTGTTGGCAATCTCTGGCCTCAATTCTTCGATTTTTCTTGATTCATTAGCTAGCTGACGACAGTACACATCAGAATTAATGGTCTGGTTTTGTGGGAGAAGCTCATAATAAATAATGCTTTTATATTCCCATAGTAGTAGTAGCCTTTTTTTGACATGGATATTCATCTTTGGTTGCTGTTTTGGGGGATCCTTACGCAAACTCCAGGATTTTTTTCACACTAGATTTTCATACACAATCCTATGACTGGCACCCGGCAGATGTCAGGACCCCTGGACTGGAGATACGTAAAAAGTACTATCCGAATCGTGGCCGATGCCAGCGTCGCTTCAACTGGCTTCCGTGTCGGTGGCACGTAAAAAGCACCATCCGAATCGTGACCGAAGCCAGTGCCGCCTCGACTGGCTTCCGTGCAGGTGGCACGTAAAATGCACCAATCCGGCCATGGCCGATGCCAGCCTCGCCTGGCACCAGTGCAGGTGGCACGTAAAAAGCACCCACTACACTCACGGAGTGGTTGGCATTAGGAAGGGCATCCAGCTGTAGAAACATTGCCAGATAAGACCGGAGCCTGGTGCAGCCTTCTGGCTTCCCAGATCCCCGGTCGAACCGTCCAACCCATGCTAGCATGGAGAACGGACGTTAAACGATGATGATGAATCCATTTTTCATTTCCAGTCACAAGTTGTTTCAAAAAAGGAATGCTTTCATTCTGCTTCAAAACCATATCACAAACAAAATACTGGTCTAAGCAATTCTTTTCTGAATGCTTGTGAGAGACCCATACATTATAGCGAGAAATGTATCCTAGCTTCACAAGGTGTTCATGAGCCATAGTTTTAGAAACTTCTAACTCTTCTGCAAGTTCTCTTGTCATGATATTTGAGTTTTCTTTGAATTTTGCCTTCAAAACATCTTCATCCAATTTTGAAGGTCTTCCACTGCAACCGTCATCTTCTAAGCTAAACTCTCCTGCTTTAAATTTTTCCAAACTTATAAATGTCCTGAAAACTCCCAAGAGCATTGGCTTTGTAATCTCATTTTGTCTAATATATATATATATATATATATATATATATATATATATATATATATATATATATACATATATATATATATATATATATATATATATATATATACATACATACATACATATATACTTATACACTCACACACACACACACACATATATATATATCGAGTCATCCCATAAGTTCTGTCCGAATTTTGAATAAAGAAAACAAATTATCAAATGTTATATTTAATTGAAATTTAATCATCAATGTACTTTCGCTGATTATCTATGACTTCCTTCCATCTATTTACAAGCTTTTTAATCCCATCAATGTAAAACTCTTGGTTTCAAAGTGAAGAACACTGAAATGTCAGTTTTGACCTCCTCCTGGCTTGTGAAAGTTATGTCTCCCAAATGATTCAGTAAACTATGAAACAAATGGTAGTCTGAAGGAGCAAGGTCGGGAGAATAAAGTGGATCAGGAATTTTTTCCCAACCAAGCTCTTCAATCTTCTGTGATGTGATCTTTGCAGTGTGGGGTCAAGCATTGTCCTGATGAAACATCACTCCTTTTTGATTCACTAGAGCAGGTCTTTTTTTTCTTCAAAGCTTGGTTCAAATGCTCTAATTTCTGACAGTAGACTTGAGCATTGATTGTTGCATTAGGTGGTAACAATTAAAAGTGAATTACTCCTTTGTAATCCCACCAGATAGAGAGAAGAACCTTTTTCCCATGAAGTTCCCTTCTCGATTGTGGTTGAGCTTTTCCCCTTTTACCAAGCCATTGTTTACAACATTTAACATTTCGATAGAAGACCCATTTTTCTTCACCAGTCACAAGTCTATCCAAAAAGGGTGAAATGAGTTCACGAGAATGGAGAAAAGAGCAGATGTCAACTCAGGATTTGTGGTTGCTTTCGGACAATTCACGAGGCACCCATTTTTCAAGTTTAGGAACCTTTCCAAATTGTTGAAAATGATGATGAACAGTTGTCGTTTTTCTTCTAGCACTGACTTAAGCTGCTCAAGCTGCTCACAGTAGATCTCCTTTGTTATCATTTGGCTTGGGTTTAAAAGTTCAAAGTGGACTAAACCTTTCATATCCCAGCAAAATATGACAACACCTGGGATGCCAGTGTTTCTCCTTTCTCCACCTACTGTCTTCATCACTTGGCATTTTTATAGAGAATCTATTTCTCATCACCAGTCACTATTCAGTCCAAAAAAGATTTATTCATGAGATGTGACAGCAAAGGAGAACACACATTCACTCTCTGAATGCGATTAGACTTGGAAAATTTGTGAGGAACCCATTGACCCAATTTTCTGGCTTTTCCAATGACACACAGGTCCCGAATGGCTGAATGACCAAATCCAAGCTTCTCTACTAGTTCCTCAACAGTTATGATGGGATTTTGTTCCACCAGGGTTTTTGCAGAACATCCTCATTGAGCTCTACAGATCTCCCAGGGGCTTCATCTTCTAGGCTGTGGTTTCCGGCTCAGAATTTCTGGAACCACAGCTGAGACTGGCTTACGCTTATTATCCAATTGCCATATACTGCATGAATATTCCTCGCACTTTTCATTGCATTGTTGCCTTTAATGAACTCATAAAGCAAAATATGCTGAATATGCTCCTTTGTTACTTCTATGATAGCTTTGAAAAAATAAATGTTAAAATTTCACTAAAACTTTCACTAAGAATAAGGACAAAGTTGATGCAGGTAGTTTATCCCATCCCCCTCTGACTTTTAGTTCATTGAATTGAAAAACCGCATTATTTTGGGGATAATCCAATATATATATATATATATATATATGTCGGTGGCACATAAAAAACACCATCCGAGCGTGGCCGTTCACCAGCCTCGTCTGGCACCTGTGTCGGTGGCACATAAAATCACCCACTACACTCTCGGAGTGGTTGGCGTTAGGAAGGGCATCCAGCTGTAAAAACACTGCCAGATCTGACTGGTCTGGTGCAGCCTTCGGGCTCCCCAGACCCCAGTTGAACCGTCCAACCCATGCTAGCATGGAAAGCGAACGTTAAACGATGATGATGATATATATATATATTATATGTGTGTGTGTGTGTATGCTGTTGGTGTATTGGTAGCACATCTATCGGTATGGTAGAAAGAGTGGGATTGATTCCCATAGTCTCTACAGTCCAACTTTCTTGTTTCAAGGCAGTGCCCCAGCATGGCCACAATCAACTTATTACTGCAAGTAACTACATCAGACTAAACTAAATAGTACAAAGAACTAATTCCAGAAAGGACATATATCATCATCATCATCATATACACCATTACCAACATCATCATCATCTTCCCCATCACTACAATTGCCACCACCACCACTACCACTATCCTCATCATCATCATCATCATTATCATGTATACCATTACCAACATCATCTTCACCATCACTACAATTGCCACCACCACCACCACCATCATCATCATCATCATCATCATCATTACCAACAACATCATCATCATCATTTTCACCATTACTACCACCACCACCACCACCCTCATCACCATCACCACATATTGTCCATTTTCCATGCTAGCATGGGTTGGACAGTTTGACAGAAACTGGCCAGCCAGAGAGTTGCAATTGGTTTCTATGGCTGGATGCCCTTCCTAACACCAACCACTTTACAGAGTGTACTGGGTGCTTTATACATGGCACCAGCACAGGTGAATTTTATTTGGCACCGGCATGGTGCATCTTACCCGACACTAGTGCAGGTGCATTTTACAATGGCTTGTTTCACTTTCAGTTTACCATATCTTTATATATAAAACTGAAGTTGTGTGAGAGTCTGTCTCCTCCGATTTCGATTCCTAACTACTCCCACATTTTGCGGTGCAGTGTAACCAAAACCGGGTATCTTATAGTCGTGATTAATATCGAGCCCTTCTGTGTGCGTCTATGATGAGTCTATGATTTAAAAAAATTTACCATCATTTTTTCCCATTTTTTAATGCATTTTTTTGCTATTATATAAGGGAAGTAACTCTCTAAAAATGTATTATTAAATCTCAGAACGTAAAAAGCTACAGTAACACCCCACTTTGTGGTTAGCCATATTGAGATGGCTATTATACTTTACATCTCTAAAAATGCTTATATAGTTATTTCCTTTACAAACCCGAGCAATGCCAGGCGATACTGCTAGTCCATTCATAAGGTAATTTTGCTTGATCCAGGGCCATAGTAGAAGACACATATCCAAGGTGTCACATGGTGAAATTGAACCCAAGAATACATAACTGCAAAACAAGCTTTGTAACCACATAGCCATACCTGAACAAACAACAAAATTTTTTTTTTAATTATAAATATTCGATCCTGGTATGTGATTGAAACTTCTATTAATTATAATTTTTAGTTAATTAAAGAGGCTAAAGTTGAGTCTTTGGCTCATTAATGTGTCGGTTTCGTCTGATAACAATTTTAGTGTTGATATAAGCAAGACAAACTTTTCAGAATTCTTTGCAATTTATAACCTTGTAATAGTTTCATTTGTGACTAAATGCCGTTAATTAATCTTGTATAAGCTCATCCATTATAGAATTGTCTAATTAACTCATATGTTAATAATTAAGTAATTAAATTATTACTAGTTTATTGTTCAGGAAAGAGAAGAAAAAAAAACAAAACAAAAATGTTGAACAGAGAGAAAGTATATGAACGATCACCATCATTATTGTTATTGATATGGTAATGTGGTGGTGGTGGTGGTGGTAGTGTAGGTGGTGGTGGTGGTGGTGGTGGTGGTGGTGGTGGTGGTGGTGGTGGGTGGTGGTGGTGGTGGTGGTGGTGGTAGTGTAGGTGTGGTGGTGGTGGTGGTGGTGGTGGTGGTAGTGTAGGTGGTGTTGGTGGTGGTGGTGGTGGTGGTGGTGGTGGTGGTGGTGGTGGTGGTGGTGGTGATGTTGGTGGTAGTGGTTGTGGTGGTGGTGATGGTTGTGGTGGTAGTGGTAGCAGCAGTGGTGGTGGTAGTAATTGTAGTGGTTGAGGTGGTGGTGGTGGTGGTAGTAGTTGTAGTGGTTGAGGTGGTGGTGGTAGTAGTTGTAGTTGTAGAGGTGGTGGTGGTGGTAGTAGTTGTAGTGGTTGAGGTGGTGGTGACGGTAGTAGTTGTAGCGGTGGTGGTGGTGGTGGTGGTAGTGGTAGTGGTAGAGCTAGCAGCAGCAGCAGCAGTGAAGTGTGTGCTGTTGTTGCTGCTCATAATGATGATAGTGGTGATGGTGGTAATGGTGAAGGAGGACTGCTTGTGAGGCAATGCTTACAGTGGTGGTGGTAGTGGTGGTGGTGGTGGTGGTTGGTGTGTGTTGGTGGTGGCATGTGGTGTTGAAGGTGATAGTAAAAATGTTGCTGTTGTTGTTGGTGGTGATAGTGATGGTGATGGTGATAGTGGTGGTGATGGTGTTGGTGATGGTGATAGTGGTGGTGATGGTGATAGTAGTGGTGATGGTGGTGGTGATGGTGATAGTGGTGGTGATGGTGATAGTGGTGGTGATGGTGGTGCTGATGGTGGTGGTGCTGCTGCTGTCGATTGTTGTGATGCACAGATTGCTATTTTAATTCTGCTGCTGTAGCACATAACAAATTTATATTCAGTCAGATGGGTAACTAAAATGCAAGTGATTGTTCAGTCACTGTTCTTTCTATGTCAGTAGCAATGGTCTTAGCATATGGTTTGCAGTGAGTACAGGGCACTGACGAAGTGCAATGAAGCAGAAATGCATTTCTAACATTCTTACTACAGCTGCCAGATGATTTACATCTGCTACTGGTATATTTGCGGATTTTAACACAGCACGTCCATAAGAGATATTATCTCTGGGCGAATACCACAGTAAATTTGTGTGTGTGTTAGTGTGTGTATCTTGACATCATGTGATACTTGTAAATTAGAATCTCTGTCATTCAAGAGTTGCCATTCATTGCTGCAGAGACATAAGGAGATATTACCTTGCTTGGAAACGTGTGGGTTGCCTCAAACTACTTTGTTTGACCCATGCAAGCATGAAAAATTGAATGTTAAAACGATGATGATTATGATGATGATGATGTTGATTACAGAGTAATTATATACAATGATCTTTTTAACGAGCATACTTTCAGTTCATTTAGCAAACATTTCTCGCCAGTCAAGGAAACTCTGAAAAATCATTTAATTAGCTTGAAACAGGCTTGGGCATCTTTTTTGTTGCTTCCATAGTGACTTCTTATCCTCAGAGCTGGCTGATCCTGAATCAG
Organism: Octopus sinensis; assembly: GCF_006345805.1. Lineage (NCBI taxonomy): Eukaryota > Metazoa > Mollusca > Cephalopoda > Octopoda > Octopodidae > Octopus > Octopus sinensis. Next base: position 12,022,988 of record NC_043007.1, read on the forward strand.
GTCTATTCAGGCACTCCCAATCCATTCACCTCTTCTTCTTTCATTACCTATACTGTGTTCAACACCCTCAACCCATATAATGACCTATACACTGCTGTAACAAGGCGGCGAGCTGGCAGAAGAATCATTAGCACGCCGGGTGAAATGCTTAGCTGTATTTTGTCTGCAACTACATTCTGAGTTCAAATTCCACCAAGGTTGACTTTGCCTTTCATCCTTTCAGAGTCGATTAAATAAGTACCATTTATGCACTGGGGGTGATATAATCGACTTAATCCGTTTGTCTGTCCTTGTTTGTCCTCTCTGTGTTTAGCCCCTTGTGGGTAATAAAGAAATAGGTATTTCATCTGCTGTTATGTTCTGAGTTCAAATTCCGCTGAGGTCAACTTTGCCTTTCATCCTTTCGGGGTCGATAAATGAAGTACCTGTTACACACTGGGGCCGATGTAATCGACTTAATCCCGTTGTCTGTCCTTGTTTGTCCCCTCTATGTTTAGCCCCTTGTGGGCAGTAAAGAAATAAGTAACATAGCTAGTGTACCCACCCAACCCATCTTCCAGTAGAACTGATACAGGCTTACATCGCAAACCCCAAATTGCCACTCACATAAAAGCTCCACTCCAGATGGACTCCCCACTCACCCCAACTTCCAGCTATGTTCTTGAGATGCTGAGTCCTTTCTCTTCAAAACATCGTCCCTCTGGAATTCCCACCATCATCCATATATTTCTACAGCTGTCAGGTCACTACTGCCCAAAAGGGACTTTAAGGCTATGTCTGCCCATATAATCAGCAGCGACTTGTTCAGTGAATCCTCTGTGATGGCCGACACTCGATGGCAAGATGATCTGCTATGGATCACGCTATCCCAAAGTGTGTATGCATGTGACTGAGGACCACCTGTGAACTTTACTCCCATTGGAACTCTGAACATGAACTCTACACCTCAACAATAAATGATGACCATGGCTGTGGTATCTGCACTGTCCAACACAATTGCTCACCCAGTGGATCATTTGTCAAATTTGCATGCTGGATATTTGGCTCACAGGCAGAAGCATTACCTTGCTTGCTGGGACGTTAGGGTTGACCATTGGATGTGGCCAGCATTCATGAGGACATAGTGAACTCATTGGTCAGAGCCATGTCTAGTAAGTTCACTGTCATCAATTCCCCACCATCATCAATTCATCATTATTTTTTTAAATAGGTGTAGGAGTGGCTGTGTGCTAAGTAGCTTGCTTACAAACTACATGGTTCCGTGTTCAGTCCCACTGTGTGGAACCTTGGGCAAGTGTCTTCTACTATAGCCACAGGCCGACCAAAGCCTTGTGAGTGGATTCGGTAGACAGAAACTGAAAGAAGCTCGTCATATATATGTATATATATGTATGTGTGTGTATATGTTTGTGTGTCTGTGTTTGTCCCCCCCCCCCCCAACATCGCTTGACAACTGATGCTGGTGTGTTTACATCCCCGTAACTTAGCGGTTCAGCAAAAGAGACCGATAGAAAAGTACCAGGCTTACAAAGAATAAGTCCTGAGGTCGATTTGATCAACTAAAGGCAGTACTCCAGCGTGGCCACAATCAAATGACTGAAGCAAGTAAAGGAGTAAAAGAGTAAAATAGTAACTATGAATGGTTAGATACTATGGGTATATTTACTTGGTAAACTTTTCTCACAGTGAACTTTCCTCATGGTGAATTGATGGTGTTGAACTTACCTGTAATCAGTCAGAGCTGGCTCAACCCTCTCCAGGTGAATGCCACCACAAGCACAAAAAATAAGTAAAGTAAGAGGTACTTTAGATGCATCAATCTCACCAGTTTTAGGTGTCCTTTGAAGGCCGTGGACACAGGCCCTTCCCTCCAGATAAAACTGATATAAAAATGTGGAGTGCAAACCATAATTTCAATTCTCTCCCTCGTCTCACTTGAGGAGACTTGAAAATTATCAGAAACAGTAACTTTACAATGCTACAACTGCATCATACAGCAATACAATTTAACGTTTAAGTTATGAGTCAATCTATGTGTGTGTGTTTCATACATTTTCCAATACACACGGCTAATGGAGTAATGATTGATGAAATAGTTTCCATGAAGTCGAAGAAACTGGATCTATGGTTACTGAATAGAGAAAAAAAAGCATTATTAACAGCGCTTCTGGAGAAAGGAGTAAATTTTAACTGATGTGAAGAACTGATAAGAAGCAACTTTCTTATCAATCATTGCACTAAAATATACAACTGCCTTCTCTGATACAGATCAAAATGATTTACAATGAAATTCAACAGCATAAAGCAGATATATTTATTAAAACACAAACATAAAATCTGTTCAGAATAGTAGAAGCCAGTAATATTTATGTTTATTGATTTCTAAAAAGTATTCAGTTTGTAGAAAGATGGGCAATTTTCTGAACCTTATAACTTAGTGATTTTGTGAATGCTGAAAGGAATACTATATGTGTAAGATCAAGCTGGTGGATGGCGTATTGATATATGGCAAAGCTAGGGAAAATGTTCACGTGAATAAAGGATTTTCCATAGAAAAGTCATTTATATTCCCCCATAAGAGTGGTAATCTTTTACTCTGAAAACAAAACAATGAAAATAATGACTTCTAAATTTGGCACAAGACCACACAATTTAGAAGAGGCAAAATTGATTTGATTCCAGGATTTGACTTGTTACTCATTGTTTATCGGCCATGGAAGGATGAAAGAGAAAGTCAACACTACTGGATTTTGAAACTGGAAGATAACAGGACCAAACTTGCTACCACCCGGCATTCGATCCAAAAAAAAAAACTGTTTCTGCAACCCATCACCTTCTGGTATTAAAAATGAGCCAAAGAAGAAACATCTAATGATTTTAATGAGTTTAGTAAAATATCAGTATATTTGCTTTTTATCTTTTACTTGTTTCTGTTACTGGACTGCAGCCATACTGGAGCACTGCCTAGGATGGTTTAGTTTATTTTTTCAAAGCCTGGTACTTATTCTATTAATCTTTTTTGCTGAACTGCTAAGTTACAGTGATGGGGATTTAAACAAAACAACACCAGTTATCAAGCAATGGTTGGGACAAGCACAAACACAAATATACATACACACACACACACACAAACACACACTCACATACATATACATATACATATAAAGAAGCACTCTGTCGGTTACCACAATGAGTGTTACAGTTGATCTGATCAACGAAACAGCCTGCTCGTAAAATTAACATGCAAGTGGCTG
>NC_043007.1:12031241-12058741 GCF_006345805.1 Octopus sinensis
GTTCCGGGTTCACTCCCACTGCGTGGCATCTTGGGCAAGTGTCTTCTGCTATAGCCCTGGGCTGACCAATGCCTTGTGAGTGGATTTGGTAGACGAAAACTGAAAGAAGCCTGTCGTATATGTGTGTATATATATATATATATATGTATGTGTGTGTCCCCCTAGCATTGCTTGACAACCGATGCTGGTGTGTTTACGTCCCCGTCACTTAGCAGTTCGGCAAAAGAGACCGATAGAATAAGTACTGGGCTTACAAAGAATAAGTCCCGGGGTCGATTGCTCGACTAAAGCAGTGCTCCAGCATGGCCGCAGTCAAATGATTGAAACAAGTAAAAAAAAAAAAAATTAACATGGATTTTTCAAAAGCCATAAAGCACATCGAGATATTGAGCAAAACACTTCATTTCTTGTTGTTCTTGTCCACTCATCTGGCAAAAGGGAGGAATACTACGATGGACTGGCGTCCCATCCAGGTGGAGAATTTATATGTCATGGAAAGTGAGAAACTGGCCCTTAAGATAATTCACTTCTATATTTAAGAGATGAGGAATTATTTACATTATTTACATTATTTACATTATTTACAATTGACAGATATTTGTCCTAATCTTGTTTGTTGTTAACACAGTGTTTCAGCTGATATACACGTACAACTCATTTTTGTCAGCTGAGTGAACTGAAGCAACATGAAATAAAGTGTCTTGTTTAAGGACACGATGCGTCACCAGGAATTGATCTCACAACATTCTGACCATGAGCTGATTACCCTAACCACTAAGCCACGTACTTCCACCCTTAAATATACATTATGTCTAAAAGTGTAAGACTGAATGATCACTGCCGGAAAACTTCATTCATAAGTCTGCTTAATCTGGCCTCATCTCCAGCTAAACAACAATATATATTAATCTACTGTTAATAATCCAGTATTATTATATAGTACTGCTAATAATCCAGGTATTATTATTATTTAGTACTGACACAGGGAGAAATAAAATGTAAACATTTTGGGCTCAGAGTTTTTTTTTTTCTTGTGAAATGTGTAATAAAAAATTTACCAAGTAGGCACAAGCATGGTTGTGTGGTTAAGAAGCTTGCTTTGCCACCATGTGGTTTTGGGTTCAGTCCCATGGTGCAGCTCCTTGGGCAAGTATTTTTTACTATTGCCCCAGCCTGGCCAAAGCCTTGTGAGTGAATTTTATAGATAGAAACTGTGTGGAAGCCTTTCTGTTGACAACCAGTGTTGGTTTGTTTATGTTCCTGTTGCTCAGCACTTCAGCAAAAAGAGACCAATAGAATAAGTACCAGACTTTAAAAATGCATGTCCTAAGGTTAATTTACTTCACTAATCCCTTCAAGGCCATGTCCCAGCATGGCTACAATCAAATGACCGAAACAAGTAAAAAAAATTAGAGAAAAATAACTAAAAGTAGTCCTCCTCATCATCATCATTGTTTAACATCTGCTTTCCATGCTAGCATGGGTTGGACGATTTGACTGAGGGCTGGCGAACCAGATGGCTGCACCAGACTCCAATGTGATCTGGCAGAGTTTCTACAGCTGGATACCCTTCCTAACACCAACCACTCCGAGAGTGCAGTGGGTGCTTTTATGTGCCACCAGCACGAGGGCCAGCTAGGCGGTACTGGCTATGGCCACGCTCAAATGGTGCTTTTTATGTGCCTCCTGCACAGGAGCCAGTCCAGTGGCACTGGCAACGACCTCGCTCGTAGATGTCAATTACTTGATCTCAATTACAGCTACCCAACACACTCCTCATTTCTTCTGCACCACCTCCCCAACAAATAAAATAAAGGAGGGACTCTGCTTAACTTGTTAGAACTCTTCTCTATGCAGACACATATTCTTTTCTTCACAAATTTCATTACCTTTTTTTTTTCTTTGCAAAAACATAAGAGAGACTAGTTTCTTCAGAGTGTTGTGATTTTCGTTATATAACACTGCATTTCACTTATATAAATAATATAAAACTTATCAAATTCAGAGCGACAGAGGTAACTAAGAAAACCGTTAAGCCAACTGTGGTGCTAGTGACATTAGTAGGTAATCTGTAAACTGATTAGTTACTAAGCTATACATGCACCAAAATATAATACTTCAATACACTTTAGTAAAGAAATAAGATGTTAGCATTGGTATACTGTACTGTTTTGTTAAACACAGTTTGTGTGCAAATCAATTCATTTCAAACTAAAGAATTCTTACAACTTGTTTAACAAAAGAACAATTGTTCTGTCATAAATAAAATTTTTCTTGAAAAGATGGTCTGAAGATTTAGCTAGAAACAACAACAATAGCAACAAAACCAACATCTTTGCTTTAACAAGATGAAATTAGAAACTGTAGATAATAGATTTATTTGGTTTTTTTTTTTTTTTCCTTTTTCTTTTTCTTTCTTTCTTTCTTTCCTTTTTTTTTTGTTGAAATCTTTAAGTTTCACTACGGCTATGAGATTCTTTCTTTCAAGTTGCGCTTATTGTTTTACATGTTTGTGTTCAGTTCCTATGCAAGACATATTAACGCAGCTTACCTCAGTCACCTTGACTGACAATAGGTCCTACTATCTCAACTTATTCATTTGGTTAATTTAGCAAGTTTGATAGCTAAAGGGTCGAAAAGGGATGGTGAGTGAGTGTTGATAGAAATACTGAATCACTGTATTATTCTTTAATCTTTTACTTGTTTCATCCATTTGACTACAGTCATGCTGGGACACCATCTTTGAAGATAAATCATCCCCTGTACTTATTTTTAAGTCAGGTATTCATTCTATCAAACTCATTTACAGAGCCATAAGCAAGCCAGCACATATATAATATACTAGCAGTATCGCCCGGCGTTGCTCGGGTTTGTAAGGGAAATAACTATATAAGCATTTTTAGAGAGTTACTTCCCTTATATAAACCGAGCAAAAAATGCATTAAAAAAACAAAAATTTTTTTTAAATCGTAGAGTCATCGTAGACACGCGCTAATACCCAGAAGGGCTCGATATGAATCACAACTATAAGATACCCGCTTTGGTTAAACTGCACCGCAAAATGTGGGAGTAGTTAGGAATCTAAATCAGAAGAGACAGACTCTCACACAACTTCAGTTTTATATATAAAGATGTATGTGTTTGTGTTTGTTGTATGTGTGTGTTTGTGTTTGTTGTGTGTATGTGTGTGTGTGTGTGTGTGTTTGTATCTCTGTGTTTGTGTCTCTGTGTTTGTCTCCCCCACTATCACTTGACAACTGATGTTGGTGTGTTTGCATCCCTGTAACTTAGCAGATCGGCAAAAGAGACTGATAGAATAAATACTAGGTTTACAAAGAATAAGTCCTGGGGTTGATTCATTCGACTATAGGTGGTGCTCCAGCATGGCCACAATCAAATGACTGAAACAAGTAAAAGAATAAAAGAATATATATATATCACGGAAGCAATGACAAATGAAAATATGCCATGCTTGAGAAGAAGACCCATCAAGCCAAGTGAAACCATAGTCTTGGCAAATATTGGTGTCACGCAACTGGCACCTATGCCAGTGGCATGTTAATGCACGCAGTACGCTCTTGCAGTGGTTGGCATTAGGAAGGGCATCCAGCCAGAGAAAACCATGCCAAATCAGACTGGAGTCTGGTGCAGCACCTCAGCTGACCAGCCCTGGTCAAACCATCCACCCCAAGCTTGTAGGGACAACAGACATTAAATGATAATGATGGTGGTGGTGGTGGTGGTGGTGGTGGTGGTGATGGTGATGATGGTGGTGGTGATGATGATGACGATGATGATGATGATGACGATGATAGTGGTGGTGGTGGTAGTGGTGGTGGTGTTGATGATGATGATGATGATGATGATGATGATGATGATGATGATGATGATGATGATGATGAGGATGATGATGATATATACATATGTGTGTATGTATATATCACACACAACAGGCTTCCATGCAGATTCTGTCTAGCAAATTCACTCATAAGGGCCCACTTGCTCAGGATGCTGCACTCTGGAAGTGAACCTAAAACTGTGCGACCTGCAAAGCGAGCTTCTTAACCACACAGCCATACCCTCACCTGTTATCTTCAAATATTTCCTTACTGCCTAATGTATATCAAACTGAGGTGGAGGCGCAATGGCCCAGTGGTTAGGGCAGCGGACTCGCGGTCATAGGATCGCGGTTTCGATTCCCAGACCGGGCGTTGTGAGTGTTTATTGAGCGAAAACACCCAAAGCTCCACGAGGCTCCGGCAGGGGATGGTGGTGATCCCTGCTGTACTCTTTCACCACAACTTTCTCTCACTCTTACTTCCTGTTTCTGTTGTACCTGTATTTCAAGGGGCCGGCCTTGTCACTCTCTGTGTCACGCTGATTATTCCCGAGAACTACGTTAAGGGTGCATGTGTCTGTGGAGTGCTCAGCCACTTACACATTAATTTCACGAGCGGACTGTTCCGTTGATTCGGATCAACCGGAACCCTCGTCGTCGTAACCGACGGAGTGCTTCCACACACATATCAAACTGAAGTCTTCAGAGGGTCAAGTTCACTTCACATCCCTTCAAAGTCTGCAGGTTGTTGCTATGAACTAAAGATAATTCAATCAATTACACCTGTCCATTGCAGCATTCAATCAACATAAGAAAACCTTATAGCCATATCTTCTTCCAGCATACCCTCTTTCTCTCTCTTTCTCTCTCTCTCATTCTCTCTCTTTCTCACACACACATCCTCTCTAATTCTCTCTCTCTTTTTCTCACTCTCTCTCTTTTTTCTCTTTCTCTCTCTTTCTCATTATCTCTCTCATCCTCACTCTCTCTCTCTCTCTCTTTCTCACATCTTCTCTCATTCTGTCTCACTTTTTCTCTCTCTTCCTCTCTCTCTCTCTCTCACACACACACACACATCCTCTCTCATTCTCTCACTTTTTCTCTCTCTCTCTCTCATTCTTTCTGTCATTCTCTCTCTCACTTTCTTTCTCTCTTCTTACACACACACACACACACATCCTCTCTCATTCTCTCTCTCTCTCTTTCTTTCTTTCTCTCTCTCTCTTTCTTTCTCTCATCCTCTCTCTCCCTCCCTCTCTCTCTCTCTCTCTATCTATCTATCTATCTAACTATCTGTCTGTCTATCTATCTATCTATCTATCTATCTATCTATCTATCTATCTATCTATCTATCTATCTCTCTAGAAACACCTGTGGTGATATAAAATAGTTTCTACATCATTCAGTGCAGCAACATCTTAAGCAAGTATCTTCTAATGAAATTAGGGAGAGGCATATAGAGTAAAAAACTCTCTCTAACACACACACAAACACACTCACACACACACACACTTGCACATACAATTGCACACACACACACGCACAAACACACTTACATACATTCATGCACACATACTCACACATACACATGCACACACACCACACACACACACTTGCACATACAATTGCACACACACACACATGCACAAACACACTTACACACATTCATGCACACATACTCACACATACACATGCACACACACACACACACACACACTTGCACATACAATTGCACACACACACATGCACAAACACACTTACATACATTCATGCACACATACACACACATACACATGCACACACACACACACTTGCACATACAATTGCACACACACATGCACAAACATACTTACACACATTCATGCACACATACACATACACATGCACACACACACACATACACACACACTTGCACATACAATTGCACACACACACACGCACAAACACACTTACACACATTCATGCACACATACTCACACATACACATGCACACACACACACACACACACAAACACACTTACACACATTCATGCACACATACTCACAAATACACATGCACACACACACACACACATACACACACTTGCACATATACATGCACACTCACACACACACACACTTTTATAAATGACTTCCCCATCATTGAATGATGGTCCTCCTCAACTCACCTAGGACTCACAACTGCCAACACTGTCTCTGTGAGAGGCTACACATACTTCCCCAGCCTCCAGTATCCATCAACAGAACTATGTTCTGTAAATGAACTTCAAGCCACTGGCAAGCCAACAGTTCAGATAAACCATCCTAGGTCTAGCTATCCCATGCACAAGAGCAGGGTATCTAATTCTTACCATCTATTTAGGATTTAGGCGGCGAGCTGGCAGAAACGTTAACATGCCGGGCGAAATGCGTAGCCTCATTTCGTCTGCCGCTACATTCTGAGTTCGAATTCCACCAAGGTCGACTTTGCTTTTCATCCTTTCGGGGTCGATAAACTAAGTACCAGTTACGCAGTAGGGTGGATGTAATTGCCTTAATCTGTTTGTCTGTCCTTGTTTGTCCTCTCTGTGTTTAGCCCCTTGTGGGTAGTAAAGAAATAGGTTTGGATTTGGGATGTTGGAAACTAAGATTATAGAGTACAATGTAATGGTCAGAAAGAAGTGTTTCCTCAACTGAAATATTGTGGATGGAGCTAGAGTGGTTTGTTAATATCAGGCTCAAGATATGTCAGTTTTGTTTTGTTGACTCAAGCACAAATTAGGAGAAGAAATGATTCATCTATAAGCTTTAGTTAAGCCATATGTAAAATAACAACACACAATGATTTGTCTGTCCTTGTTTGTCCCCTCTATGTTTAGCCCCTTGTGGGTAGTAAAGAAGTATATTTAGACTGTAGCCCACTCATGTTGATCATCCAATCTCAATTGTAACCCAACGCCATCGAATTTGCTTTCTTCCATATAAAGACTGCTTCTGCTAATGTATTCAAACTCCACACAACAACGACTAAGCCACTGACCCACACCAGCATCCTACTGTGCCATGTGCTGTACTCAATACAAAGAATTGATGTTGTTGAATATATTATACCACTGACTGCTGCCAAAGTGGCAACAGCATCCTACCAATATCATGTCCAAGCACATGGGCCTGAAAATAAAGAAAATAGTACTCTCTCTCTCTCTCTCTCTTTTATTCTTTTACTTGTTTCAGTCATTTGACTGCGGCCATGCTGGAGCGCCGCCTTTAATCGAGCAATTCGACTCCAGGACTTATTCTTTTTGTAAGCCCAGTACTTATTCTATCGGTCTCTTTTGCCGAACTGCTAAGCAACGGGGACATAAACACACCAGCATCGGTTGTCAAGCATTACTAGGGGGACAAACACAGACACACAAACACACATACGCATATATATATATATACATATATACGACGGGCTTCTTTCAGTTTCCGTCTCCCAAATCCACTCACAAGGCTTTGGTCGGCCTGAAGCTATAGTAGAAGGTGCCACGCAGTGGGACTGAACCCGGAACCATGTGGTTGGTAAACAAGCTACTTATCACATAGCCACTCCTGCGTGCTTTCATAGTATTATTACCATGGGGCCTGATTTGACCAATAGAGGCCTAACATCTACAAGCCATCTTGAATTTATTTCAAGTTTCTCAATCTTCCCCTAACATCTGATGGGATGGGTTAGACCTATGTACCCACAAAATTTCATGTCAGTAGTACTAAGTCACACTGTTATTTATATTATATGTAACTCCTACCAAATGTATTCAAGGCTAATTTGTTTTCTTTTTCCTCAACACACTTGTGTGTATACACTCACACACATACACACATAATTATTACACGATACCATTATTCAAAAATCAATTTAAGTCCATGTACATTTTAAAATACAATTTGAGGCAAAGAATTCACTGTATTAATGCAGAATGAAAATATTTATTTCATAAAGAAAATGACTCTTTCAAAACTAATCCCATTCTTTCTCTACAGAATTTGACAAATTCTTCAAAGAAGGGAGAAAAAAGTAGTCTAACAGGTAATGAAGAATGGGAAAACTATGACATGTTATAATCATCTATGTGATGCAGATGTAGTTTACTTGAACAAAGACTTATACATAAATTATGTGCAGACAGCTCTGTTTCATCATAGTGTGTGTCATCAGTGCATACACAGTGTTTGCATTTCATTATACCACTTCAAACAAGAAGATAAAAGGTTTTGTGTTGTTTCATTTGCAGAAAGGATGGGGAAATGAAGTAAAATGATAAAATTGCTACATCTAGTTTGGAATAATGGGAAAGTAAATGATACTTAATTACCTTCCTGTTAATGCCTGGAGCATTTGATCAGACATTAGAATATACTTAAAGAAATTTCTGTGTGCACAACGTTTTTCTCTTGGTTGTAGCTATTTTAATAACTCTGTATGCTTGTCTATGTGCCTGAAGGGGTAACTGGGCAATGCATGGCTCTCATATTCTTATTTTAGTTACCGTCTGAGTTTGACTATGTTCATAATGATCACCATGCAAGGGGTAGCTGCACTGTAAGGAGCTGTTTGGCTGAATTTTCTCCTGTCAACATGGAGGCTGATTTGAGGTTGATTCATTCATCTTATTGAGGGAAACACTAGCAGTATCGCCCGGCGTTGCTTGGGTTTGTAAGGGAAATAACTATATAAGCATTTTTAGAGAGTTATAGCCAAAAAATAGCAAAAAAATGCACTAAAAATGGAAAAAAAATATTGGTAAATTTTTTTTTAAATCGTTGACTCATCGTAGACATTTTTAGAGAGTTACTTCCCTTATATAATAGCGAAAAAATGCATTAAAATGGAAAAAAATTATGGTAATTTTTTTTTTAAATCGTAGACTCATCGTAGATGCGCGCTAATACCCAGGAGGGCTCAATATGAATCACGACTATAAACTGCACCGCAAAATGTGGGAGTAGTTAGGAATCTAAATCGTAGGAGACAGACACACAACCTTACTTTTATATATAAAGATATGAACAAGGGAGGCAGAAGAGAAATAGGTGGAGGTGGGATACAGAGGGAGAGCAGAAAAACAGGGATCCAACTGGAGAGAAGAGGAAAAGATAATCCAGATTCAAGAACAATAGGGAAAATCCTCAATGGTCTTAAGGCCCATAGGAAGTGAAGGCAGAAGACAAAATGCTTGGGAAGATTTCATCCATCTTTATGCTCTGAGTTCAGGTTCTGCTGAGGGTTGATTTTGTCTTTTGACCTTTCAGGATTGATACTATCTATCTATCTATCTATCTATCTATCTTTCTATCTATCTATCTATCTATCTATCTATCTATCTATCTACCTACCTACCTACCTATCTATCTATCTATCTATCTATCTATCTATCTATCTATCTATCTTTCTATCCATCTATCTATCTATCTATCTATCTTTCTATCCATCTATCTATCTATCTATCTATCTATCTATCTATCTGTCTCTCTATCTATCTATCTATCTATCTATCTATCTATCTATCTATCTATCTTTCTCTCTCTCTCTCTCTCTCTCTCTCTCTCTCTGTATATGTATATATATGTATATACATACTCTTTAATCTCTCTTTTACTCTTTTACTTCTTTCAGTCATTTGACTGCGGCCATGCTGGAGCACCGCCTTTAGTCGAGCAACTCGAACCCGGGACTTATTCTTTTTTGTAAGCCCAGTACTTATTCTATCGGTCTCTTTTGCCGAACAGCTAAGTGACGGGGACGTAAACACACCAGCATCAGTTGTCAAGCAATGCTAGGGGGACAAACACAGACACACAATCACACACACACTTATATATATATATATATATATACATATATACGACGGGCTTCTTTCAGTTTCCGTCTACCAAATTCACTCACAAGGCATTGGTTGGCCCAGGGCTATAGCAGAAGACACTTGCCCAAGATGCCACGCAGAGGGACTGGGCTTACAAAGTACTGGGCTTACAAAGAATAATAAGTCCCGGGGTCGATTTGCTTGACTAAAGGCGGTGCTCCAGCATGGCCGCAGTCAAATGACTGAAACAAGTAAAAGAGTAAAAGAGTAAAGAGTATATAGATATATAGTTAGACAGACAGGCAGGCAGACAGGGAGGCAGGGAGGCAGGCAGACAGACACACATACACACACACACACACACACACACACACACCTTTCTCACTGTATTGTGTGTTCATTTCTCTTATTTCCATCTGTCATTTTATTTTTAATCTTGTATGTAAATGAAGATATTTCCTCCGTCTGGCTGCTTTTCTTTCTACAAAACGAAAAGTTATATTGCAGAACTGTTATTTTAATGAGTTGTATCTATTTATCACCTGATGAGAAACATCTGCACTGCCGGATGTTCCTGCACCATTTGCTGAGCATCGCACCCATGAGGGATCGATGCTACATGTGTCAAAACAATTGTCATGATTAATGATAAATTCTCATGCATTCCATCTTCCATCTTTCATTTGCCATATATACACAGGGTGCATAAGATATTTGAGGACAGATTTATGTTTATAAATTTTTTTTTTGTTTTGGAAGCACTCCGTCGGTTACGACGATGAGGGTTCCGGTTGATCTGAATCAACGGAACAGCCTGCTCGTGAAATTAACGTGTAAGTGGCTGAGCACTCCACAGACACGTGCACCCTTAACGTAGTTCTCGGGGATATTCAGTGTGACACAGAGAGTGACAAGGCCGGCCTCTTGAAATACAGGTACAACAGAAACAGGAAGTAAGAGTGAGAGAAAGTTGTGGTGAAAGAGTACAGCAGGGATCACCACCATCCCCTGCCAGAGCCTCGTGGAGCTTTTAGGTGTTTTCGCTCAATAAACACTCACAACGCCCGGTCTGGGAATCGAAACCGCGATCCTATGACTGCGAGTCCGCTGCCCTAACCACTGGGCCATTGCGCCTCCACTTATGTTTATAAATAAACGGATATATAATAACAGATAGTAACTTTATTTATCAAAAAATGCTATGAGGATGAAAATAAACCTTCTTTTCTATAATGTTATTCAATAAAGCCATCTTCAGTTTCAACGACTGCTTCTATATGAGATCTAAATCATCTACATGCTCGAATCAAGTGATCCTGGTTCATTTTGGACATTACTCTGACTATGACAGCTTTCAAAGAATCTTTGGTGTTATGGGCATATTCATGAACCTCTCTCTCAACAACACTCCACATGTAATAGTCCAATGGATTGAAATCTGGGAGGCCAAATGTTAGGGGTTATGTGATCATGAAAATTTTCAACCATCCATTCCTGTGTTACTAGAGTCATGTGTGATAGTGCAGAGTCTTACTGAAACACGTATGGACTTCCATTGCATACACTGTCTATCCAGGGCTTAGCAATTGTTTCCAGGATCTCAAAGTAGGCAGCAGAGTTAACCCTAAGGCCATGTGGAAAGAAGGAAGGAGGCATCACATGTCCTTCATTGCTGACAACCCCTAAAACCATGACAGTTGCAGCAAATATTGTATGCATAACACTTGGAACTCCAGAAGGGCCTCCACATAACCATCTGTCATTTCTTCTGTTAACTTTCTGATCTTGGTCGAAGTTTTTCTCATTTGAGAAAAACCAAATCAAATCTTCTTCTGTTGGAATTTCCAGTTTGTTTAAGAGCCTTTTAGCTCTGATGTAGTGATTTTCTTTTGCTTTTTCAGACAAATTGATCTTTTCTCATCATATAAGACTTATATCTGATGTCTTCATGGACAACATTTCTGACTGTTCCTTCTGACACATGGAGATCTTTTGCAATTGACCTCTTGGACTTTCTGGGATTGTAATCACTGGTCTGTTGAACTTGCTTGATAAATTCAGGTGTTTTGATGATTTCAGAGCATTTAGAATGCTTTTTATGCTTTCATACTGGTGATACATTTCCATCTTCATTCTCTAGCTCCTTTCAAACTTTGAAGACGAAAGATGCGGCAACTTTTAAAATTCGAGTTATTTCTAAATTACTATGCTCAGCCTTTATAACCACAAAAACAGCATGCCTCTTTATTTCTTGAGTAAGCTGAGGGTCTGCCATTATTATTTTCTGAAACAAAGATTATATAGAGTTAGCATAAACTGCAGCATATATGTGTGTGTGTGTGTGTGTGTGTGTATGTATGTTTATGTATATATATGTGTGTGTGTGTGTATATATATATCATCATCATCATTTAATGTCCGTTCTCCATGCTAGCATGGGTTGGATGGTTCGACCGGGGATCTGGGAAGCCAGAAGGCTGCACCAGGCTCCAGTCTGGTTTGGCAGTGTTTCTACAGCTGGATGCCCTTCCTAACGCCAACCACTCCGTGAGTGTAGTGGGTGCTTTTTACATGCCAGGCGAGGCTGGCAACGGCTACGATCGGATTAGTGCTTTTTACATGCCACCAGCATGGAAGCCAGTCAAGGCGGCACTATATATATATGTATATATGTGTAGATATTATTATATTATTATATGACTGAATCCCACGCAGCCTCTTCCAAGTAAGTTTTATCTATCTATCTATCTATCTATCTATCTATCTATCTATCTATCTATCTATGTTTCTATATATCATCATCATCATCATTTACCGTCCGTTCTCCATGCTAGCATGGGTTGGACGGTTCGACCAGGGATCTGGGAAGCCAGAAGGCTGCACCAGGCTCCAGTCTGATCTGGCAGTGTTTCTACAGCTGGTTGCCCTTCCTAACGCCAACCACTCCGTGAGTGTAGTGGGTGCTTTTTATGTGCCACCTGCACAGGTGCCAGGCGAGGCTGGCAATGGCCACAATCGGATTGGTGCATTTTATGTGCCACCAGCACGGAAGCCAGTCAAGGCGGCGCTGGCATCGGCCACGATTCGGATGGTCCTTTTTACGTGCCACCGGCACAGAAGCCAGTCAAGGCGGCGCTGGCATCAGCCACGATTCGGATGGTACTTTTTACATGCCACCGGCACGGAAGCCAGTCAAGGCGGCACTGGCATCTGCCACGATTCGGATAGTGCTTTTTACTGCCACCAGCATGGAAGCCAGTCTAGGCGGCGCTGGCATATATATATATGCGATGGGTTTCTTTCAGTTCCTTTCTGCTGAATCCACTCACAAGGCTCTGATCAGTCTCAGGCTACAACATAAGACACATACCTAAAGTGCCACATTGCTGGATTGAACCCAGAATCACATGATTGGGAAGAGAAGCTCTTACTACACGGCCACATCAGCAACTGCTTTGTACATCATAATTCTTTGTGGTGTTCCCCGTTACACTGAATGATGAGGTAGTTATGCCTGTGACCATATTGTGAAGATTTGATTTGCATACATCAATACTTCAATTCAATATCTTTGTTAGGATTCCTAAGTGAAGAATTATTATGACATATGTACAAGGACGTTCACCTTTCATTCTCTCAATTTGAGCAAATGACCTCTGGACGCCATACGACTCGAGTTTTTTATTATCATTATCGTCATCATTATTATTGTTATTTTTATTATTATTATTATTTTTATTATTATTATTATTATTATTATTGTATCCTAGTCATCAGATTTTTCTTCAAGTTCCTATGCCTGCAGGATTAGACAAACTTGTTCGATTTTTCCAGTTTAGTTTTTCGTTTTTCTATTTTATTTTCTTATATTACCCGGCTGGTTATTGATCTTATATTTTCAATTGAATATAATTTAACTTTAAGTGCATGCACAAAATCTATGTGTGTGTGTGTATATATATATATATATATATATATACACACATACATATATATATATATATATACATATATATGTGTATATATATATCATATTATATATATATATATATACATATATATATATGTGTATATATATATATCATATTATATATAATATTATATTATATATTATAAATAATATGTGTGTGATGTGTGTGTGTGTATGTATATGTATGTGCATATGTATATACCTATATATATATATGCACATACATACATATACACACATATATAAATACACACACACACACACAGACATACACACATACACACACACATGCATGTACAAAATCAGAGAAAGAATTTCCAAAGTTTATTGGAGAATCAAAAGTATTACCTTGCTGATTATTGGGGGGTTTTTTTATTTATTATTTTTATTTACTGCTTTAACAAGTCTAAGATATAAAAGTTTAATGATATTTTAGAAATATATAACCTTTGAAGAAAATAAATGTAAACTAAATATTTTCACAATACTAAAATACACTTTTTATAGAATTTTTATTTATTATATTTTCTGCTTAAAATCTACCCATAAAAAAAAAAGAAGAAAATTTACATTATTTTAGAAGTACCTAACCTTTAGCTAAAATAACTTTAAAAGAAATATTTATCTAAAATAACTCCAAAAACCTCATTTTGACCATTCTTTTCTCCCTTTCATACTAGGGTGCCTGTGTCTCCTCTACAGCATGACACCTTTTTTGTCCCTCATTCTTACTTTAGCTTCTCACTGCCTGGCACTAAGTCACCTTCCTCAATGCTGCTCACCAATTCTGTCTTCTAAGGAGTCTTGTCTTGCAATTCAATTGGTGACCTCACTAGTTCTGGTGCCATAAAAAAAAACAAAGCAACCAGTACACTCTGTACATTACCTTTTAGACTACCTTTTTCTCCATTCTTTAAAGAATCTGTCAAATTCTGTAGAGGTGGAATGGTATTAGTTTTGTAAGAAGTCATTTTCTTTATGAAATAGATGGTTGGCATTAGGAAGGACACCCAGCCATAGAAACCTTGCCAAAGCAGACATTAGAGATCAAAGCCACTCTCAGGCTTGATGGGTCATGTCAAACTCCCACACCCATGCCACTATGGAATATGGTCATTAAATAATGGTTATGGTGATGGTGGTGGTGATCGTCGTTGTCGTCGTGGTGGGGAAGATGATGATGGTGGTGGTGGTGGTTGTAGTGGTCGAGGTGTCGTGGTGGGGAAGATGATGATGGTGTTAGTGGTAGTGGTGGTGGTGGTGGTGGTGGTGATGGTGATGGTGATGGTGATCGTCGTCGTCGTCGTCGTGGGGAAGATGATGATGGTGGTGGTGGTTGTGGTGGTTGTGGTGGTCGTGGTTGTGATCATGGTGGTGAAGATGATGATGGTGGTGGTGGTGGTGGTGGATGGTGGTGATGGTGATGGTGGTGGTCGTCGTCGTCGTCGTCGTGGGGAAGATGATGATGGTGGTGGTGGTCGTGGTGGTCGTGGTTGTGATCATGGTGGTGGTGAAGATGATGATGATGGTGTTGGTGGTAGTGGTGGGGGGGGGTTTGTGGTCATTGTCGTCGTCATCATCGTTATAGTGGTCATGGTGATGGTGCTGATTCATAACACTTGGGTGGCTCAAAATGGCTTGTTTCTTCTCTGTGCAAGACTGAAAGTACCAAAAACAATTTAAATGAGAACAGCGACCAATGATTCATCAAAAGTCATTTAGCAGTCATGGTCTGTCTATAAAAGCAACCCAATCCCAGAGGAAACAAGCTGATTGGCTGAAAATAACAAAGAAAAAAGAACCAATCACATAATTACATAATCTCACTCAATGTTTGGTTCTAGGCTAGCTATGTAAGTGTGTGTGTGCTCATGTGTGTGTCTTGGACCTATATATATATATAAAGGGGTTTGTATGATTGTGTATAGAGGGATATATATTAGTCAAAGGAATTCCAACTCTGTCTGCTTTTTATGTTTTATTTATATTCTTTATAATGTTAATGTAGAATATAGAATATATATATATATATATATAGAGAGAGAGAGAGAGAGAGAGAGAGAGAAAATAGAAAAGAGTGAAAAAACTAAGGAAGGCTTGTTTTATAAGGTTTAAGAATATATTTAAGTCGTTATGTTAGAAAAATGTTAGAAAATTTTGCATATAGTAACATAGTTTTTGCAGAAATTACTATATGCAAAATTTTCTAACATTTTTCTAACATAACGACTTAAATATATTCTTTAACCTTATAAAACAAGCCTTCTGTAGTTTTTTCACTCTTTTCTATATATCCAACCATTTGCTTTCACACACCAACTTTCTCACCTATATATATATATATATATATATATATATATATATATATATATATATATATATATATATAGTAAAATGAAATGAAGTATTGATTGTCTTATTGAATAGATGAAATATTGAATGTCAAATATTAAGGGACTAGTATACTTTCTTGCATTTAAGCAGTCTTCAAGGTCCTAGGTTGTGACAGGAATGTTTCAACTGTACTTGACTGGCTGTCTTTTGCTCTTTATATACGTTCCTGTGGACAGCAGTAGTAATAGTGTATATGTGCAAGCACACACACTCACATAAGTAAAATAACAGATAATGAAGACAGAAAACTACTAACAATGCTAAAAAGGAACGGTTAAGAAACTTTTATATATTTCAAGCACAAAGGCCCATCATTTGAAGTGAATGGCTTAGAAACGTAAGTTTATGTATATATCTTGCCATGATGATTGCCAACACACACACACATACAAGCACACACACACACACATACACACAAATATGTATACTCTTTTACTCTTTTACTTGTTTCAGTCAATTGACTGCGGCCATGCAAGAGCACCGCCTTTAATCGAGCAACTCGACCCCAGGACTTATTCTTTTGTAAGCCCAGTACTTATTCTATCGGTCACTTTTGCCGAACCGCTAAGTAACGGGGACATAAACACACCAGCATTGGTTATCAAGCAATGCTAGGAGGACAAACGCAGACACACAAACACACACACACATATATATATATATACATATATACGACAGGCTTCTTTCAGTTTCCATCTACCAAATCTACTCACAAGGCTTTGGTCGGCCCGAGGCTATAGTAGAAGACACATGCCCAAGGTGCCACGCAGTGGGACTGAACCCGGAACCATGTGGTTGGTAAGCAAGCTACCTACCACACAGCCACTGAGGTTATTGTCTTTTTGTGGCTGTCAGAATTAATTTTTTGACTCTTATTTTTAGCAATCGCTGGTGCTATTTCGCACCCTTTATTTATCAATTCCTTTTTGTTTTTTAATTGCTAGCCACACATACTATAATGTGTTTAATATATCTTAATATATCATTGTAGTATCTTCTTGTATTGATATATATATATATATATATATATATATATATATATACCTTCCTTCTTGGGACACATAACTCTACTTGTGAAGACCTGTTGAGGCAAGTGAAAATCAAATCAAATCAAAATCGATGAACATCAATGGAATTTGTAGTTTTGTGGTACCAGTGCCAGTGGCACATAAGAAAATCATCCGAACGTGGCTGTAGCCAGTACCACATCGACTGGCCTCTGTGCTGTGGGCACATAACAAACACCATCCAATCGTGGCCGTGCCAGCCTCGCCTCGCCTCTGTGCCGGTGGCACGTAAAAAACACCATCCAAGTGTGGCTGTTCGCCAGCCTCGTCTGGCACCTGTGTCAGTGGGACATAAAAAAACACCATCCGAGTGTGGCCATTCGCCAGCCTCATCTGGCACCTGTGTCGGTGGCTCATAAAAAGCACCCACTACACTCACGGAGTGGTTGGCGTTAGGAAGGGCATCCAGCTGTAGAAACACTGCCAGATCAGACTGGGCCTGGTGCAGCCTTCTGGCTTCACAGACCCCAGTTGAACCGTCCAACCCATGCTAGCATGGAAAGCGGACATTAAACGATGATGATGATAATGATATATATATATACTCAATATTCAATTTTGAGGGATTAATCGATATGTGGGTATTCTATTTCAGATAATACAAAATTAACCTAATGCGTATATCTGACAGTAAACTCATGGTATCTGTTTGCACATCATGAAATAATACTCAGAGGACATAACCAAAATTTCCAGCTGAGTATATAATGTACTTCATTAATTATATCATACTTTAGTTAATACTCATATTTATTAAATATGAAGGAACTAACGTGTTTCAGTATTGGAAGATTACAATATATATACATATACACAACTGCATACCCATATATATATATATATACATATATAAATACGTATATGCAATCGTCAGAGTTACAATTATTCCAACACATCTTCAGGTTCTATTTCAAAATATTATATATCTAACTAGCAGTATCGCCCGGCGTTGCTCAGGTTTGTAAGGGAAATAACTATATAAGCATTTTTAGAGAGTCATAGCCAAAAAATAGCAAAAAAATGCATTAAAAATGGAAAAAAAATGATGGTAAATTTTTTTAAAATCGTAGACTCATCGTAGACACGCACTAATACCCAGAAGGGCTCGATATGAATCACGACTATAAGATACCCGGTTTTGGTTAAACTGCACCGCAAAATGTGGGAGTAGTTAGGAATCTAAATCGTAGGAGACAGACACACAACTTGACTTTTATATATAAAGATTTTAAATCCCTTTAAAAATAAGCAATACAATGAAGCATTAAAGATTAAAAATTACGAATTAAAAATTACAAATAAAAATTATACTTTGTAATATTAAGAATTAAAATTTATAAATTATACATTATAGTTATGAACTAGTATATATATATCAATCATGTAAAATCAAGTATATGTCAAATATAGAATGTGAGATATAAGATTAAACATCAGAATAAAAATGTCTGTGTTTAAATGTGATATATAACATGAAAAATTCAAATACATATCTTCCTTTTTTGTTGGTACTAAAATTTCTAAATTATCCTCTATTATAATTTTAGTAATATTTAATTCATATATTTATTTTATTTAAATTATTGCAGTATTTATTTATTTATTATTTATTTATATAATCTATTCAAGTGCTTTAGAAATAAAATTATGTGGTTATTTGATTTAGGGGTTGGGGGTTCAGTGCTTCATTTTATTAAATGTAAAATTACTTCGGTGCCTACATTTTACTCTTCGTTTATCATGTGTGTTTAGTAATTTACCTCTACACTGTAGTAGTTTCATAAATTCAGTTATGCATAATAAACACATTTTATTCCCAATATTATGGAAGTGAGCTCTACTCCAATTAAGGGTGAACTCTCTTTTTCTAGATTTTAATTCCCATATATATTTACTTAAGCCTGTAGACTTACTTAAATTGGGATTTTTAAAGGTCTGGTAGTGTTGGGATATTCTCTTTTTAATTTTATTAGCTGTTGATCCAATATAAGCCTTATTTATAATTTTATTATTATTATTCTTAGAGCTAGCTATACATTTATAAATTACATTATCTGTATTACAATTATTAGAGAGCTTACATTTAGTCTTATCACGACATGAACATTTTTCTATGTGTTGATTAAGTTTCATATCACTATTGGTTATATTATGGCTAGAGCTATCATTTATTATGCTATTGTAATAATTATTTAATTTCTTATTATTTATAGAGGAAATGATACTGCCTACATTTCTCAATGTTGAGTATCCCACTCTTATGGTTTTATTGGAAAATATATTTGAATAACTATTGTCCATGTCACCAAATAGATATTGTTGCTATTATGCAAATGTACCGTAAGCCCAATATGTTGCTTTTTCAAAAAACAAAAAATGGTTTCACTGTTCCATTTCTTTTTACATTTGCAAATTATATATATATATATATATAATATATATATATATATATATATATATATATATATATATCAAATTAAATACACACCCAAAAGAGCTTCTAATAAGCTTCATGCTATTATCAAGGCTGGATTAAGACCCATCAAGGCCTTAAGCACTTAAAAGATCTTTTGGTGCCTCCATAAAATATTATGTAATTCAAAATATAAACAATAACAAACCATAAAATAAATTTTTATTTTTCAAAACGAAACAAAACAGTAAGAGGGAAAATAATATTTATTTTTGTCGACTTCCACTTCATTTATATTTGAAAAAGTTTCCTCCTACATTTTTGAATTGCAAAGTCTTTGATCAGATTCTCAAAATTAAAATTAATCTTTAGGTAACACATCAGCACCTATAATTAGTAGAGATAATGGCATCCTGAATATTATTTCAGCAAATTTATCGTGATTTCTTTTGTGCCATAAACCATTTACCATTTCCTTCCCTTCATGTCCTAAGCATGTGCTTATTTTGCTTAATAGTTAATCCAACACTGGCTATTATGATTTATAAAATGAACCATACATCTTAAAGCAATTTTTCAGGCTCTGTTTATGTGTTATATATATTTTTTTTTTCTCTCTAGTTTCAGCTCAGAGCTGCAGCCATACTGATGCACTGCCATTTTGCTCCACTGTTATTACTATGAGCCTCCTCTAATATGTGGCACTTGATGAAGAATGGAGTTTGATATAGCTACCCTCATTTGCACCTCTTGCCGCGAGGTAGGTTCATCTGGGACTCTCGACAGGAAGAGGTTCAGCTTTGATTTTAAAACCCCTACATCTACTTTGTGCAGGTTCCTCAGACTTTTTGAGGGAATATTAAAAAGCTGTGGGTTCCTGCAAGGAAATGATGTTAAAACTTAGGCAAATAAGTTATTTTTTTATTAAACATAGCTGGCAGAATTGTTAGCATGCTGGGCAAAATGCTTAGATGCATTTCGTCCATCTTTATGTTCTGAGTTCAAATTCTACCAAAGTCAACTTTGCCTTCCATCCTTTCAGGGTTGATAAAATAAGTACCAGTTGCGCACTGGGTTGATATAATTGACTTATCACCCGCCAAAACAAATTACTGGCCTTGTGACAAAATTTGAAATCAATATTATCATTTATAAGGTGACAGAATCATGCCACCTTATAAATGCTTAGCAGACAAATGCTTAGTAACAATTCAGCTGTCTTTACATTCTGGGTTCAAATTCCGCTGGGATCGACTTTACCTTTCATCCATTCAGAGTTGATAAAATGTGTACCAGTTGAATACTGGGGTCAATTTAATCAACTTACTCCTTCCTACGAAATTGCTAGCCTTGTGCCAAAATTTGAAAGCAATATTTATTATCATTTAATTTATTTATTTAGACATTAATTCCCCTATTTTGTGGGAAATGGTTATGTCTACTTAAGTACCTGTCTGCAACAGTGAATATTTGAACACAAAGCTGTTCTGTCTGCTTGTCTTCCTTCGTATCAATCAACATTTTGTTTCCACCGACCTTTCAAAGTAACTTGTA
This sequence comes from Octopus sinensis, assembly GCF_006345805.1. Taxonomy (NCBI): domain Eukaryota; kingdom Metazoa; phylum Mollusca; class Cephalopoda; order Octopoda; family Octopodidae; genus Octopus; species Octopus sinensis. Next base: position 12,052,309 of record NC_043007.1, read on the forward strand.
CTATGAGATAAATCCATAGATTTCAGCCATCACTACATTTGTAAATTAATTAAATTCATTAAATACACATAAACGTCTGTCATGTTTATACAACTTCACTGCAGACAGGAAGGAAAGGATCTTTCTCCCAACCCTCTTTTCCTGTCCACAGTGAAGTTACATAAACATGACAGACATTTATGACTGGTTAATGTATCTAATAAATTTAATTAAGTTATAAATGCAATGATGGCTAAAATCCAAGGATTTACCCTCAAAGTTTAGTACGAAAAATAAACTGTAAACAAGACAGTAATTTTCTCCAATCTTTCTCTCATATATTCGATTGACATTATTCCTCATTTGGAAACTCCTGTATTCATTCAATCTTTTGGAATTCCAACTCTATTTGATTCGTTTCAGGTTGACCAAGCTTTATGCATGCTAGCAAATTTATTCTTTGCTGCTCTTGTATATCACAACTATCATTCTGTTAGGACTGTGAATGAAAATTCAGGATTCATGACTGATGATGCTTAACAATGCAGAAACACAGGTGTCCTATGATATTTTAAGATGTTATTCAAAGCCCAATGTGCTTTCACACATATTGTCCCCTGATATTATTCTCACATTTTAAGTGGACATGAACGTTCTAAATATCAGTATATCTCATAAGCTGCTTCTCATACATACATACATACATACATGCAAATGTATATATATATAAATAAATGAAAGAATGGAGTTGAACGACAAATTAACAAAATTCCTTTATTCTCGACATATGTTTCGAAGGCTGCATATTCCTAATTTCGAAGGAATAAGGGGTGCATTATGCTGCCTTCTCATCAGGAAAAACAAAGAACTTATGTCAGCATCAAGATGAATAAAAACTTTTAGCTGACTGCCCACACGGAGCCCATAGCGATAAATGGGCTATGGACTCCGTGTGGGCAGTCATCTAAAAGTTTTTGTTCATCTTGATGCTGACATAAGTTCCTTGTCTTTCCTGATGAGAAGGCGGCATAATGCACCCCTTATTCCTTCGAAATTAGGAATATGCAGTCTTCGAAACATATGTCGAGAATAAAGGAATTTTGTTAAATCGTCGTTCAACTCCATTCTTTCATTTATTTGTATTAAAAAAAACACACAAATTTCCACACGAAAGCATGTGATCTCTGCCCTTGGCATGTAGCTTCAACCGTGTTTTTCTGACGTGAATTTGCTACCCAGGTATCAGTTAACCGAATTATCCATAATAAGATAATTCATTCAACTACTCAAATATATATATATATTTTTTTTTTCTTGTTTCAGACAAGAGCTGCAGCCATGCTGATGCACCGCCGTTTTGTGCTACACTGTTATTACTAAGAGCCTCCTCTAATATGTGGCACTTGATGAAGAATGGAGTTTGATAGAGCTACTCTCATTTGCACCTCTTGCCGTGAGGTAGGTTCATCTCGGACTCTTGACAGGAAGATGTCCAGCTTTGATTTAAAAACCATTACATCTACTTTGTGCAAATTCCTCAGACTCTTTGGGAGAATAATAAAAAGCTGTGGGCCCTTGAAACCCAGGCTGTTGCAGTAGCTGGTCTTGAAGCGTGATGGCATTGCTGGGATCTTTGGCACTATGCAGTGTCATCCTGTTCTAGTATTGGTGTAGCTTTCAATGCCAAAATTTGGCACAATTCCTTCCAGGATCTTCCAGATGTATATTACTGCATACCTCTCCCGTCTTCTTTCCAGGGAGTAGAGTCTTAGCTGTTTCGACATTTCCCAGTAGCTGAGCTGTTGCAAAGAGACGATCTTCTTTGTGAATCTTCTCTGGATTGCTTCAAGGTCCACTGTTAATTTCACACTGGTGGGTGACCATAGCTGTGAGCAGTAATCCAGGCAGCTGAGGACGAATGTCCACCAGAGGACCATCATGGTTTCCTTATCTCTGGTTCTGAATGTTCTTAGGATCCATCCAGCCAGTCATCTACACTTTGTCGCCATCCTGGTTATGTGCACTTGGAAAGAGGTATCATCATTCATGTCGATACCCAGGTCCCTCACAGACTTAGACTCTGGGATTGAAATTCCCTGTGGACCGGTGTACCCTGTAAGTTTAATATATATATTATTTAATAACATTAGCGGTTCAGCAAAAGGGACCGATAGAATAAGTACTAGGATTACAAAGAATAAGTCCTGGGCTTGATTTGCTCAACTAAAGACAGTGCTCCAGCATGGCCACAGTCAAATGACTGAAACAAGTAAAAGAAAAGAATAAAAGAATATATGTGCATGTGTATATTTATTAGGTTGTCCCAAAAGTTCGTAAACACTTGCGAAAATTGAATTTTTACTCGCCAAGTACTAACAAAAACAACAAAAATTATTCCTCAAAATAAAGACCGTTATTTTCCAAGACTTTCTACGATCTTTTGGGACAACCTTATATATATATATATATATATACACATGCACACACACACACATATGTATGTATGTATGTGTGTATAAATATGTATATATGTGTGTGTCTGTGTATGTATGCATGTATATACATGAGTATATATTATATATATATATATATATATATATATATATATATATATATGTCTGAATGTAGTGGCGGTTTTTTTGACTATTTATTAAAATTTTATGTATTAATTAAGTCTTTCCTTGTTTGTTTTGCAAAATAGTGGTTTTGTCTCGAATAATATTTTATATATATACTAGCAGTATCGCCCGGCGTTGCTCGGGTTTGTAAGGGAAATAACTATAAAGCATTTTTAGAGAGTTATAGCCAAAAAATAGCAAAAAAATGGGGAAAAAAATGATGGTAAAGTTTTTTTTGATAGTTAAAAAGGTCGAGTTGCGTCTGTGGTTTGTGTTTCTGATTCTCGACCCCATGTCGAATTTATCGATCTTTTTCAGAACTGGGGGAACTTTTCAAAATTTTCGCTGCGTTAGTTTTGAATTATGACATTGGGCTATGTGTGTGTCAAGTTTCATCAGAATCGGTTGAAAGCTGTGGTCAGGGTGAGGGTACAACCAAACAGACACACAGAAACACACACAGACAAACTGCCGTTTATATAGAGATATATATATATATGGGACCAACTATCATAATGTGTGCCAGCAAATCCTATGCAACAAGATTATATATAACCTTTCTCCACCACCTTATCTGCCTACTTGTCAAACCACCATAATCAACTGTTTGGCTAGCTTACTATCTATGCTCTGCATAAGTTAAATAGCTGGGCCTTTGTCTCCACATTCCATTTGGTGACTAACCCCATATTTTTATCTATGAACAGGTGTAGGCCCATTCATATTGACAAGTGTCATATCTAACAAAGTGATCAGATCAATCCAGCGGAAGTTAGAACTTTTGTCTGTTACCTATGCTTCAAACCACGCAGACCTACAGCTGGACAGAATAGACATCTGAGAGGTCATAGGTGGAATGTCTGAAATGCCATTGAGAACAAGGAAGCTCAGAGAAGCAATAATCTTCTGTGAAGATGAAACAATCACTTATGTCTGTATGTGTGTGTGTGTGTGTGTGCGTGTGCGTGTGTGTGTGTGTGTGTGTGGAAATATATGTAAAAAAATTAATAAATGCACCCTTTTAAAGCCTAGCCAGGCTCATGGGCCCGGTTTCCTGGTTTCTATGGCATATGTGTTCCCCAGCTGGATGGGATGCCAGTCCATTGCAGCGTTACTCCTTTTTACCAGCTGAGTGGACTGGAGCAACATGAAATGAAGTGTTTTGCTCAAGAACACAACACGTCGCCCGGTCCAGGAATTGAAACCACAATCTTACGATCATAGTGCTGACACCCTAACCACTAAGCCATGCGCCTCCACGGAAATATATGTCATCATCATCATCATCATCATCATCATTTAACGTCCGCTTTCCATGCTAGCATGGGTTGGACGGTTCAACTGGGGTCTGGGGAGCCCGAAAGCTGCACCAGTCCAGTCAGATCTGGCAGTGTTTCTACAGCTGGATGCCCTTCCTAACGCCAACCACTCCGAGAGTGTAGTGGGTGAATTTATGTGCCACCGACACAGGTGCCAGACGAGGCTGGCAAACGGCCACGCTCGGATGGTGTTTTTTTATGTGCCACCGACACAGGTGCCAGACGAGGCTGGCAGATGGCCACGCTCGGATGGTGTTTTTATGTGCCACCGACACAGGTGCCAGATGAGGCTGGCAAACGGCCACGATCGGATGGTGTTTGTTACGTGCCCACAGCACGGAGGCCAGTCGATGCGGTACTGGCTACGGCCACGTTCGGATGGTTTTCTTGTGTGCCACATGGAAAATATATCTAATTCAATTTCTCTTGTTAACCAGTATAAATTGCTCAATTCTGTAATTTTGTAGATTATCACTCAGAAGGAATGAATGAAGAATACACAAAAACTCAAAAAACAGAAATGTAGGATTTTAATATCTATTTGTGGTCGCCAAAAAAAAAAAAAATAGAAAAAGAAAAAATTCAATTTCTATAATATTAATCCTGAACCGAAAATTGTAACAAAGTATTTAAAAAGGAAGAAATATCAGATTGAAATTTGAGGTTTTAAATAAATTTATCACTTCAACTGAAATGAAATATAATTAGAACTATTGTTGAAAAACCTTGATAAGGAAGCACTTTGTTGGGTTTGTCACATCCTAGAAGTAACGAAGCAGTCATTAGTTGGTATTGTGGCTAAAGTGCAATGTGGCTGCAAAGCGGCATTGTTAAAGGAGGGACACCAATGAAAACTCTTTGTCTCCTTATCACTCTACCTTATCATTCAAATGCAGGATTTATCATTCACTGCTACCATCACCTATCACTTTCTCTCTCTCTCTCTATCCTTCCATGTCCCACTCTCTTTGTTTCTTCCTCTCTCTCTCTGCCCATTATTCTCTCTCCCTTTACTACCTCTTCCTCACATTATCACCACTTTCACTCTCTCTCTTTCTTTCTTTCTTTCTCACTTTCTCGTTTTCTTTCTCTCTCTTTTCTCCCTATTGTATCGTTTTTCTATTTACCCTCTTTACCAGCAACCCTCATGTAGCTGCCTATCACTGTTACTTTTCTATTACTACTCTTCTATCACACTACCACTCCTGTTCCTTCATTTCCATCACCATAATCACTCTTCTATTACTCACTTTACCTAATCCTCTCCCCCCCCCTCTCTCTCTCTCTCTCTTCACCACTTTTTCTTCTATTCACCATCTTGGTCAGGTTGCAACGAATAAATGAATGGAGACAACTTAGAGTCGAAAGGACTCTTTAATCTCAATGGAAACTAGGAACTCTCTTTGATGCTGGTACCACCTTAGCTGGCTAAACTTTCCCTCTATTTCTATACATACTGATCACTTCAATCTCCAGCTGTGTATCCTATTAAATGCATTTACACCGCTGAAGGGAAAACTTCTTCATATACATGTTATGTTAAAAACACTATATATCAGAATGAGTTGAACATTGTCTTAGCAGTGATACATGAAAACAACAGGTGTGTTTCACCCTACCTGGGACTTCTCAATACCATGCACCTGCTTGTCACTTGCCAAGATGAAATTCACGCTCCAATACACAGGAAAGGAAACAGTAAATAATACATTTCCTGGATAGCTTACCAGACTGTAAAAATCAGATGCACAGCAATGTATTGACTGCAATATATATAGGTGCAGGAGTGGCTGCGTGGTAAGTAGCTTGCTTACCAACCACATGGTTCCGGGTTCAGTCCCATTGCGTGGCACCTTGGGCAAGTGTCTTCTACTATAGCCTTGGGCCTTGTGAGTGGATTTGGTAGATGGAAATTGAAAGAAGCCCATCGTATATGTATATATATATGTGTGTGTGTGTTTGTATGTCTGTGTTTGTCCCTCCAACATTGCTTGACAACCGATGCTGGTGTGTTTATGTCCCCGTAACTTTGCGGTTCGGCAAAAGAGACTGATAGAATAAGTACTAGGCTTACAAAGAATAAGTCCTGGGGTCAATTTGCTTGACTAAAGGCGGTGCTCCAGCATGGCTGCAGTCAATTGACTGAAACAAGTAAAAGAGAGAGTAAAAAGTAACCATTGGGAGAAAGCCACCTGTATGCAGAGTTCTTGCTAGCAACTTCTATTTACTTACACCAACAACCATTACATTCACTCCATTGCCACAGGGCTTCCCATTTCTCTGAACAAAATGGTTTGGATGGTGAGGCAGTTGACACTTTCCCCCCACACTAGGTACCAAATGGTGTACAAGTGTACAATGAGTAAGGTTGACAGTGGGGCCACCCTACAGTAACAGCTCACCTGCTGTTTGATGCCCAACCATTGTCTGATGGTACAGATCTTTCACTTGGCTGCAATAACCTTCAAGCCATTAATCTAAGTCTTCTCCACCCTGCCGGTTATCTAATGTTCTGTT